>NC_090564.1:465000-476969 GCF_017918235.1 Porcisia hertigi
TAAACACGGACGCGCTGCTGCATAGGCTTTGTGCTGGCGCCGTCCGCCAGTGTCGTACGAGATGGGGAGGAGCGAGTGCGTGCTGCTGTGCGCAGTGCCGTCAGGTAAAGTGACGACGGTGCGCACCATCCGCGCCACTGGTTCAAACGGCACGAGAGAGAGTGTGTGTGTGTGTGTGTGACTGTGCGCGCGTGTGCATGTGAGCGTGTTGCTGTTACGATGGGGGGAAGGGAGGGGAAGAGGAGTAAGGCGCAGGTTGAGGAGGGGGGGCTGCACGGCGACACACCGGCGCAGGGCCCCGGCTTGGCGAGAAGACACGCGACCGTGACGCATACGCGCAGGATGCACAAAACTGAGATCCAGGCGTGCCGATGCGCGCATCAGGAGCCCCACCTGACTGAGATACTATCATGCACCACTCTGAGGCTGCGCGCGGCGTGTGTCTGTGTTTGCGTCTGCGCGGAGGAGAAGCTGCGGGGATGCGTGGGCGTGCGGCGCTCGGCTGAGGACCGGTGCACAAATGATGATTGACTGTAACATCACAGACTTTGATTCGCAATGATAGCAACAATGTCGCCCCAGTCTGACGTGTGCACTGGCGCCGTGCACGCTGTTCTTTTTATCTTCTATTTTTTTTATTTGTGTGTCTGTGGAACTAGCGTTGTGCTGGTGAGTGAGTGGGTGCGATGCCGCGGTGGCCGTGCGTGCCCGCCGTTGCGCGCTGACATGATCGACGCCTAGGCTGATGTAAAGCCGTCGCAGATGGACTTTGAGTGGCGCTTGCCGTGAAACCAACCCCGCCTCGTCTGATCGCGCGTATTCCCGCCCCTCTGCACCGGTGCGCCGCGTGTGCGTGCACAGTGCGCGCCGCGCTGCTACTGCTGCTGCTAGAGCTACTGCTGCTAACTGGCCCCGTCACCTTGAGGGCGCCCGTGCCGCTTGTCGGTGCATGCTGGGCGTACGGCCTCGAGTCGCTGCGGCGCTGGCGCACATGCGTGCGTGTGTCGTCTGCGCTGCGATTCGGGGGGCCACAGAGCAAGGGGTGCGAGCGTGTGCGGCGTGATGCTCGGCGTGCACCGCGCACGCCTGACGCACCGCTGCGCGCCGCGGTTCCCGTTACGCATATCCTGTGTGCGCTCCAGCTCCGTCGGGGCCATGACGAGTCCGCAACCAACCATGCGTTACACATTGCCAGCGCGCGCTGCGCAAGGAGACGGCGCGCTCACTGTAGTGCGCGTGCCGCAAGACAAACAGGCACCGTGCATGAAACTGGAGCGCTAGATTGCAAGCTGCCCGCGGACGCGGTGTGACGGTGCGGAGGATGAGAGCAAACCACAACCGCAAAGCACAGTTTGAGCTGATACATCGCTGATCAACAACGTCAATGAGTTATCTTTGCTGACGCACGGCTGCTGTCCTGGTGCCCGACTCCCCCGCGCCGCTGGAGGGGTGCGTGCATGTGTGCGTGTGTAGTACGATTAAACACGGACGCGCTGCTGCATAGGCTTTGTGCTGGCGCCGTCCGCCAGTGTCGTACGAGATGGGGAGGAGCGAGTGCGTGCTGCTGTGCGCAGTGCCGTCAGGTAAAGTGACGACGGTGTGCACCATCCGCGCCACTGGTTCAAACGGCACGAGAGAGAGAGTGTGTGTGTGTGTGTGTGTGACTGTGCGCGCGTGTGCATGTGAGCGTGTTGCTGTTACGATGGGGGGAAGGGAGGGGAAGAGGAGTAAGGCGCAGGTTGAGGAGGGGGGGCTGCACGGCGACACACCGGCGCAGGGCCCCGGCTTGGCGAGAAGACACGCGACCGTGACGCATACGCGCAGGATGCACAAAACTGAGATCCAGGCGTGCCGATGCGCGCATCAGGAGCCCCACCTGACTGAGATACTATCATGCACCACTCTGAGGCTGCGCGCGGCGTGTGTCTGTGTTTGCGTCTGCGCGGAGGAGAAGCTGCGGGGATGCGTGGGCGTGCGGCGCTCGGCTGAGGACCGGTGCACAAATGATGATTGACTGTAACATCACAGACTTTGATTCGCAATGATAGCAACAATGTCGCCCCAGTCTGACGTGTGCACTGGCGCCGTGCACGCTGTTCTTTTTTATCTTCTATTTTTTTTTATTTGTGTGTCTGTGGAACTAGCGTTGTGCTGGTGAGTGAGTGGGTGCGATGCCGCGGTGGCCGTGCGTGCCCGCCGTTGCGCGCTGACATGATCGACGCCTAGGCTGATGTAAAGCCGTCGCAGATGGACTTTGAGTGGCGCTTGCCGTGAAACCAACCCCGCCTCGTCTGATCGCGCGTATTCCCGCCCCTCTGCACCGGTGCGCCGCGTGTGCGTGCACAGTGCGCGCCGCGCTGCTACTGCTGCTGCTAGAGCTACTGCTGCTAACTGGCCCCGTCACCTTGAGGGCGCCCGTGCCGCTTGTCGGTGCATGCTGGGCGTACGGCCTCGAGTCGCTGCGGCGCTGGCGCACATGCGTGCGTGTGTCGTCTGCGCTGCGATTCGGGGGGCCACAGAGCAAGGGGTGCGAGCGTGTGCGGCGTGATGCTCGGCGTGCACCGCGCACGCCTGACGCACCGCTGCGCGCCGCGGTTCCCGTTACGCATATCCTGTGTGCGCTCCAGCTCCGTCGGGGCCATGACGAGTCCGCAACCAACCATGCGTTACACATTGCCAGCGCGCGCTGCGCAAGGAGACGGCGCGCTCACTGTAGTGCGCGTGCCGCAAGACAAACAGGCACCGTGCATGAAACTGGAGCGCTAGATTGCAAGCTGCCCGCGGACGCGGTGTGACGGTGCGGAGGATGAGAGCAAACCACAACCGCAAAGCACAGTTTGAGCTGATACATCGCTGATCGACAACGTCAATGAGTTATCTTTGCTGACGCACGGCTGCTGTCCTGGTGCCCGACTCCCCCGCGCCGCTGGAGGGGTGCGTGCATGTGTGCGTGTGTAGTACGATTAAACACGGACGCGCTGCTGCATAGGCTTTGTGCTGGCGCCGTCCGCCAGTGTCGTACGAGATGGGGAGGAGCGAGTGCGTGCTGCTGTGCGCAGTGCCGTCAGGTAAAGTGACGACGGTGTGCACCATCCGCGCCACTGGTTCAAACGGCACGAGAGAGTGTGTGTGTGTGTGTGACTGTGCGCGCGTGTGCATGTGAGCGTGTTGCTGTTACGATGGGGGGGGGAAGGGAGGGGAAGAGGAGTAAGGCGCAGGTTGAGGAGGGGGGGCTGCACGGCGACACACCGGCGCAGGGCCCCGGCTTGGCGAGAAGACACGCGACCGTGACGCATACGCGCAGGATGCACAAAACTGAGATCCAGGCGTGCCGATGCGCGCATCAGGAGCCCCACCTGACTGAGATACTATCATGCACCACTCTGAGGCTGCGCGCGGCGTGTGTCTGTGTTTGCGTCTGCGCGGAGGAGAAGCTGCGGGGATGCGTGGGCGTGCGGCGCTCGGCTGAGGACCGGTGCACAAATGATGATTGACTGTAACATCACAGACTTTGATTCGCAATGATAGCAACAATGTCGCCCCAGTCTGACGTGTGCACTGGCGCCGTGCACGCTGTTCTTTTTTATCTTCTATTTTTTTTTATTTGTGTGTCTGTGGAACTAGCGTTGTGCTGGTGAGTGAGTGGGTGCGATGCCGCGGTGGCCGTGCGTGCCCGCCGTTGCGCGCTGACATGATCGACGCCTAGGCTGATGTAAAGCCGTCGCAGATGGACTTTGAGTGGCGCTTGCCGTGAAACCAACCCCGCCTCGTCTGATCGCGCGTATTCCCGCCCCTCTGCACCGGTGCGCCGCGTGTGCGTGCACAGTGCGCGCCGCGCTGCTACTGCTGCTGCTAGAGCTACTGCTGCTAACTGGCCCCGTCACCTTGAGGGCGCCCGTGCCGCTTGTCGGTGCATGCTGGGCGTACGGCCTCGAGTCGCTGCGGCGCTGGCGCACATGCGTGCGTGTGTCGTCTGCGCTGCGATTCGGGGGGCCACAGAGCAAGGGGTGCGAGCGTGTGCGGCGTGATGCTCGGCGTGCACCGCGCACGCCTGACGCACCGCTGCGCGCCGCGGTTCCCGTTACGCATATCCTGTGTGCGCTCCAGCTCCGTCGGGGCCATGACGAGTCCGCAACCAACCATGCGTTACACATTGCCAGCGCGCGCTGCGCAAGGAGACGACGCGCTCACTGTAGTGCGCGTGCCGCAAGACAAACAGGCACCGTGCATGAAACTGGAGCGCTAGATTGCAAGCTGCCCGCGGACGCGGTGTGACGGTGCGGAGGATGAGAGCAAACCACAACCGCAAAGCACAGTTTGAGCTGATACATCGCTGATCGACAACGTCAATGAGTTATCTTTGCTGACGCACGGCTGCTGTCCTGGTGCCCGACTCCCCCGCGCCGCTGGAGGGGTGCGTGCATGTGTGCGTGTGTAGTACGATTAAACACGGACGCGCTGCTGCATAGGCTTTGTGCTGGCGCCGTCCGCCAGTGTCGTACGAGATGGGGAGGAGCGAGTGCGTGCTGCTGTGCGCAGTGCCGTCAGGTAAAGTGACGACGGTGTGCACCATCCGCGCCACTGGTTCAAACGGCACGAGAGAGAGTGTGTGTGTGTGTGTGTGTGACTGTGCGCGCGTGTGCATGTGAGCGTGTTGCTGTTACGATGGGGGGAAGGGAGGGAAGAGGAGTAAGGCGCAGGTTGAGGAGGGGGGCTGCACGGCGACACACCGGCGCAGGGCCCCGGCTTGGCGAGAAGACACGCGACCGTGACGCATACGCGCAGGATGCACAAAACTGAGATCCAGGCGTGCCGATGCGCGCATCAGGAGCCCCACCTGACTGAGATACTATCATGCACCACTCTGAGGCTGCGCGCGGCGTGTGTCTGTGTTTGCGTCTGCGCGGAGGAGAAGCTGCGGGGATGCGTGGGCGTGCGGCGCTCGGCTGAGGACCGGTGCACAAATGATGATTGACTGTAACATCACAGACTTTGATTCGCAATGATAGCAACAATGTCGCCCCAGTCTGACGTGTGCACTGGCGCCGTGCACGCTGTTCTTTTTTATCTTCTATTTTTTTTTATTTGTGTGTCTGTGGAACTAGCGTTGTGCTGGTGAGTGAGTGGGTGCGATGCCGCGGTGGCCGTGCGTGCCCGCCGTTGCGCGCTGACATGATCGACGCCTAGGCTGATGTAAAGCCGTCGCAGATGGACTTTGAGTGGCGCTTGCCGTGAAACCAACCCCGCCTCGTCTGATCGCGCGTATTCCCGCCCCTCTGCACCGGTGCGCCGCGCTGCTACTGCTGCTGCTAGAGCTACTGCTGCTAACTGGCCCCGTCACCTTGAGGGCGCCCGTGCCGCTTGTCGGTGCATGCTGGGCGTACGGCCTCGAGTCGCTGCGGCGCTGGCGCACATGCGTGCGTGTGTCGTCTGCGCTGCGATTCGGGGGGCCACAGAGCAAGGGGTGCGAGCGTGTGCGGCGTGATGCTCGGCGTGCACCGCGCACGCCTGACGCACCGCTGCGCGCCGCGGTTCCCGTTACGCATATCCTGTGTGCGCTCCAGCTCCGTCGGGGCCATGACGAGTCCGCAACCAACCATGCGTTACACATTGCCAGCGCGCGCTGCGCAAGGAGACGGCGCGCTCACTGTAGTGCGCGTGCCGCAAGACAAACAGGCACCGTGCATGAAACTGGAGCGCTAGATTGCAAGCTGCCCGCGGACGCGGTGTGACGGTGCGGAGGATGAGAGCAAACCACAACCGCAAAGCACAGTTTGAGCTGATACATCGCTGATCGACAACGTCAATGAGTTATCTTTGCTGACGCACGGCTGCTGTCCTGGTGCCCGACTCCCCCGCGCCGCTGGAGGGGTGCGTGCATGTGTGCGTGTGTAGTACGATTAAACACGGACGCGCTGCTGCATAGGCTTTGTGCTGGCGCCGTCCGCCAGTGTCGTACGAGATGGGGAGGAGCGAGTGCGTGCTGCTGTGCGCAGTGCCGTCAGGTAAAGTGACGACGGTGTGCACCATCCGCGCCACTGGTTCAAACGGCACGAGAGAGAGTGTGTGTGTGTGTGTGTGTGTGACTGTGCGCGCGTGTGCATGTGAGCGTGTTGCTGTTACGATGGGGGGGGGGAAGGGAGGGGAAGAGGAGTAAGGCGCAGGTTGAGGAGGGGGCTGCACGGCGACACACCGGCGCAGGGCCCCGGCTTGGCGAGAAGACACGCGACCGTGACGCATACGCGCAGGATGCACAAAACTGAGATCCAGGCGTGCCGATGCGCGCATCAGGAGCCCCACCTGACTGAGATACTATCATGCACCACTCTGAGGCTGCGCGCGGCGTGTGTCTGTGTTTGCGTCTGCGCGGAGGAGAAGCTGCGGGGATGCGTGGGCGTGCGGCGCTCGGCTGAGGACCGGTGCACAAATGATGATTGACTGTAACATCACAGACTTTGATTCGCAATGATAGCAACAATGTCGCCCCAGTCTGACGTGTGCACTGGCGCCGTGCACGCTGTTCTTTTTATCTTCTATTTTTTTTTATTTGTGTGTCTGTGGAACTAGCGTTGTGCTGGTGAGTGAGTGGGTGCGATGCCGCGGTGGCCGTGCGTGCCCGCCGTTGCGCGCTGACATGATCGACGCCTAGGCTGATGTAAAGCCGTCGCAGATGGACTTTGAGTGGCGCTTGCCGTGAAACCAACCCCGCCTCGTCTGATCGCGCGTATTCCCGCCCCTCTGCACCGGTGCGCCGCGTGTGCGTGCACAGTGCGCGCCGCGCTGCTACTGCTGCTGCTAGAGCTACTGCTGCTAACTGGCCCCGTCACCTTGAGGGCGCCCGTGCCGCTTGTCGGTGCATGCTGGGCGTACGGCCTCGAGTCGCTGCGGCGCTGGCGCACATGCGTGCGTGTGTCGTCTGCGCTGCGATTCGGGGGGCCACAGAGCAAGGGGTGCGAGCGTGTGCGGCGTGATGCTCGGCGTGCACCGCGCACGCCTGACGCACCGCTGCGCGCCGCGGTTCCCGTTACGCATATCCTGTGTGCGCTCCAGCTCCGTCGGGGCCATGACGAGTCCGCAACCAACCATGCGTTACACATTGCCAGCGCGCGCTGCGCAAGGAGACGGCGCGCTCACTGTAGTGCGCGTGCCGCAAGACAAACAGGCACCGTGCATGAAACTGGAGCGCTAGATTGCAAGCTGCCCGCGGACGCGGTGTGACGGTGCGGAGGATGAGAGCAAACCACAACCGCAAAGCACAGTTTGAGCTGATACATCGCTGATCGACAACGTCAATGAGTTATCTTTGCTGACGCACGGCTGCTGTCCTGGTGCCCGACTCCCCCGCGCCGCTGGAGGGGTGCGTGCATGTGTGCGTGTGTAGTACGATTAAACACGGACGCGCTGCTGCATAGGCTTTGTGCTGGCGCCGTCCGCCAGTGTCGTACGAGATGGGGAGGAGCGAGTGCGTGCTGCTGTGCGCAGTGCCGTCAGGTAAAGTGACGACGGTGTGCACCATCCGCGCCACTGGTTCAAACGGCACGAGAGAGAGTGTGTGTGTGTGTGTGTGTGTGTGTGACTGTGCGCGCGTGTGCATGTGAGCGTGTTGCTGTTACGATGGGGGGAAGGGAGGGGAAGAGGAGTAAGGCGCAGGTTGAGGAGGGGGGGCTGCACGGCGACACACCGGCGCAGGGCCCCGGCTTGGCGAGAAGACACGCGACCGTGACGCATACGCGCAGGATGCACAAAACTGAGATCCAGGCGTGCCGATGCGCGCATCAGGAGCCCCACCTGACTGAGATACTATCATGCACCACTCTGAGGCTGCGCGCGGCGTGTGTCTGTGTTTGCGTCTGCGCGGAGGAGAAGCTGCGGGGATGCGTGGGCGTGCGGCGCTCGGCTGAGGACCGGTGCACAAATGATGATTGACTGTAACATCACAGACTTTGATTCGCAATGATAGCAACAATGTCGCCCCAGTCTGACGTGTGCACTGGCGCCGTGCACGCTGTTCTTTTTTATCTTCTATTTTCTTTTTATTTGTGTGTCTGTGGAACTAGCGTTGTGCTGGTGAGTGAGTGGGTGCGATGCCGCGGTGGCCGTGCGTGCCCGCCGTTGCGCGCTGACATGATCGACGCCTAGGCTGATGTAAAGCCGTCGCAGATGGACTTTGAGTGGCGCTTGCCGTGAAACCAACCCCGCCTCGTCTGATCGCGCGTATTCCCGCCCCTCTGCACCGGTGCGCCGCGTGTGCGTGCACAGTGCGCGCCGCGCTGCTACTGCTGCTGCTAGAGCTACTGCTGCTAACTGGCCCCGTCACCTTGAGGGCGCCCGTGCCGCTTGTCGGTGCATGCTGGGCGTACGGCCTCGAGTCGCTGCGGCGCTGGCGCACATGCGTGCGTGTGTCGTCTGCGCTGCGATTCGGGGGGCCACAGAGCAAGGGGTGCGAGCGTGTGCGGCGTGATGCTCGGCGTGCACCGCGCACGCCTGACGCACCGCTGCGCGCCGCGGTTCCCGTTACGCATATCCTGTGTGCGCTCCAGCTCCGTCGGGGCCATGACGAGTCCGCAACCAACCATGCGTTACACATTGCCAGCGCGCGCTGCGCAAGGAGACGGCGCGCTCACTGTAGTGCGCGTGCCGCAAGACAAACAGGCACCGTGCATGAAACTGGAGCGCTAGATTGCAAGCTGCCCGCGGACGCGGTGTGACGGTGCGGAGGATGAGAGCAAACCACAACCGCAAAGCACAGTTTGAGCTGATACATCGCTGATCGACAACGTCAATGAGTTATCTTTGCTGACGCACGGCTGCTGTCCTGGTGCCCGACTCCCCCGCGCCGCTGGAGGGGTGCGTGCATGTGTGCGTGTGTAGTACGATTAAACACGGACGCGCTGCTGCATAGGCTTTGTGCTGGCGCCGTCCGCCAGTGTCGTACGAGATGGGGAGGAGCGAGTGCGTGCTGCTGTGCGCAGTGCCGTCAGGTAAAGTGACGACGGTGTGCACCATCCGCGCCACTGGTTCAAACGGCACGAGAGAGAGTGTGTGTGTGTGTGTGTGTGACTGTGCGCGCGTGTGCATGTGAGCGTGTTGCTGTTACGATGGGGGGAAGGGAGGGGAAGAGGAGTAAGGCGCAGGTTGAGGAGGGGGCTGCACGGCGACACACCGGCGCAGGGCCCCGGCTTGGCGAGAAGACACGCGACCGTGACGCATACGCGCAGGATGCACAAAACTGAGATCCAGGCGTGCCGATGCGCGCATCAGGAGCCCCACCTGACTGAGATACTATCATGCACCACTCTGAGGCTGCGCGCGGCGTGTGTCTGTGTTTGCGTCTGCGCGGAGGAGAAGCTGCGGGGATGCGTGGGCGTGCGGCGCTCGGCTGAGGACCGGTGCACAAATGATGATTGACTGTAACATCACAGACTTTGATTCGCAATGATAGCAACAATGTCGCCCCAGTCTGACGTGTGCACTGGCGCCGTGCACGCTGTTCTTTTTTATCTTCTATTTTTTTTTATTTGTGTGTCTGTGGAACTAGCGTTGTGCTGGTGAGTGAGTGGGTGCGATGCCGCGGTGGCCGTGCGTGCCCGCCGTTGCGCGCTGACATGATCGACGCCTAGGCTGATGTAAAGCCGTCGCAGATGGACTTTGAGTGGCGCTTGCCGTGAAACCAACCCCGCCTCGTCTGATCGCGCGTATTCCCGCCCCTCTGCACCGGTGCGCCGCGCTGCTACTGCTGCTGCTAGAGCTACTGCTGCTAACTGGCCCCGTCACCTTGAGGGCGCCCGTGCCGCTTGTCGGTGCATGCTGGGCGTACGGCCTCGAGTCGCTGCGGCGCTGGCGCACATGCGTGCGTGTGTCGTCTGCGCTGCGATTCGGGGGGCCACAGAGCAAGGGGTGCGAGCGTGTGCGGCGTGATGCTCGGCGTGCACCGCGCACGCCTGACGCACCGCTGCGCGCCGCGGTTCCCGTTACGCATATCCTGTGTGCGCTCCAGCTCCGTCGGGGCCATGACGAGTCCGCAACCAACCATGCGTTACACATTGCCAGCGCGCGCTGCGCAAGGAGACGGCGCGCTCACTGTAGTGCGCGTGCCGCAAGACAAACAGGCACCGTGCATGAAACTGGAGCGCTAGATTGCAAGCTGCCCGCGGACGCGGTGTGACGGTGCGGAGGATGAGAGCAAACCACAACCGCAAAGCACAGTTTGAGCTGATACATCGCTGATCGACAACGTCAATGAGTTATCTTTGCTGACGCACGGCTGCTGTCCTGGTGCCCGACTCCCCCGCGCCGCTGGAGGGGTGCGTGCATGTGTGCGTGTGTAGTACGATTAAACACGGACGCGCTGCTGCATAGGCTTTGTGCTGGCGCCGTCCGCCAGTGTCGTACGAGATGGGGAGGAGCGAGTGCGTGCTGCTGTGCGCAGTGCCGTCAGGTAAAGTGACGACGGTGTGCACCATCCGCGCCACTGGTTCAAACGGCACGAGAGAGAGTGTGTGTGTGTGTGACTGTGCGCGCGTGTGCATGTGAGCGTGTTGCTGTTACGATGGGGGGAAGGGAGGGAAGAGGAGTAAGGCGCAGGTTGAGGAGGGGGGGCTGCACGGCGACACACCGGCGCAGGGCCCCGGCTTGGCGAGAAGACACGCGACCGTGACGCATACGCGCAGGATGCACAAAACTGAGATCCAGGCGTGCCGATGCGCGCATCAGGAGCCCCACCTGACTGAGATACTATCATGCACCACTCTGAGGCTGCGCGCGGCGTGTGTCTGTGTTTGCGTCTGCGCGGAGGAGAAACTGCGGGGATGCGTGGGCGTGCGGCGCTCGGCTGAGGACCGGTGCACAAATGATGATTGACTGTAACATCACAGACTTTGATTCGCAATGATAGCAACAATGTCGCCCCAGTCTGACGTGTGCACTGGCGCCGTGCACGCTGTTCTTTTTTATCTTCTATTTTTTTTTATTTGTGTGTCTGTGGAACTAGCGTTGTGCTGGTGAGTGAGTGGGTGCGATGCCGCGGTGGCCGTGCGTGCCCGCCGTTGCGCGCTGACATGATCGACGCCTAGGCTGATGTAAAGCCGTCGCAGATGGACTTTGAGTGGCGCTTGCCGTGAAACCAACCCCGCCTCGTCTGATCGCGCGTATTCCCGCCCCTCTGCACCGGTGCGCCGCGTGTGCGTGCACAGTGCGCGCCGCGCTGCTGCTGCTGCTGCTGCTGCTAGAGCTACTGCTGCTAACTGGCCCCGTCACCTTGAGGGCGCCCGTGCCGCTTGTCGGTGCATGCTGGGCGTACGGCCTCGAGTCGCTGCGGCGCTGGCGCACATGCGTGCGTGTGTCGTCTGCGCTGCGATTCGGGGGGCCACAGAGCAAGGGGTGCGAGCGTGTGCGGCGTGATGCTCGGCGTGCACCGCGCACGCCTGACGCACCGCTGCGCGCCGCGGTTCCCGTTACGCATATCCTGTGTGCGCTCCAGCTCCGTCGGGGCCATGACGAGTCCGCAACCAACCATGCGTTACACATTGCCAGCGCGCGCTGCGCAAGGAGACGACGCGCTCACTGTAGTGCGCGTGCCGCAAGACAAACAGGCACCGTGCATGAAACTGGAGCGCTAGATTGCAAGCTGCCCGCGGACGCGGTGTGACGGTGCGGAGGATGAGAGCAAACCACAACCGCAAAGCACAGTTTGAGCTGATACATCGCTGATCGACAACGTCAATGAGTTATCTTTGCTGACGCACGGCTGCTGTCCTGGTGCCCGACTCCCCCGCGCCGCTGGAGGGGTGCGTGCATGTGTGCGTGTGTAGTACGATTAAACACGGACGCGCTGCTGCATAGGCTTTGTGCTGGCGCCGTCCGCCAGTGTCGTACGAGATGGGGAGGAGCGAGTGCGTGCTGCTGTGCGCAGTGCCGTCAGGTAAAGTGACGCCGGTGTGCACCATCCGCGCCACTGGTTCAAACGGCAC
>NC_090565.1:300000-512181 GCF_017918235.1 Porcisia hertigi
GTGCCGTCTTACGTAGTTGTACCCCCCCTCCCCCCCAAAAAAAATAACAAAACAAAAAAATCTCTGCCTAATCCTCTGCTTACACCCAGACGTAAGCAGAGAAGAATGTTGACGCAGCGAGTGCGAGCTGCACGCATTCGTGTGATGATATGAGTGTATCTTTGAGTGTCGTTGTGCCCCTCCTCCTCCCCTTCCTCCTCCTCCCCCTCCCCCTCCCCCGTGTGTGTGTGTGGAGGGTGCAGGGCTCATGTTCTCCCACACCAGTAACCAGTCGGGGGAAGGGAGGGAGGGTGCGGAGTGTGACACGTGCGAGCCGCTGTGATAGTTCATCTTCGTTCATGGACGGCACCACTGTCTCTGTGGTCGCAGAGCTCCTCATCACACAGCCTCCCTTGTCATAGCCATGCCCGTCGACATCAGTAGAGATACATCGCGCTCACTTGCTTCGGTTGTAGGGGGGGGGGGGTGTGCTGAAGCCCTTTGTTGTTCTGCCCGAAGTGCTTCTGGCATTGACGAAGGGGGAGAGTGACGGTTGAGGGGGAGGAGGAGGGGAGGAGGAATAGGGGACGAGTGCTTGGCTTCTCCCTCACACGCATACGCACACACGCACACACAGCCAGTAGTCTGGTGGGACACCCCCTCTCTTTTCTCATCCATCCCCCCCCCCCCCTTCAAGCAAGAACAGCAGTACCAGCAACAGCAACAGACAAAACAATCCGGCCACAAGAAAAGGGCAGGGAAGAGGGGGGGAGCGGTGTGTGTGTGTCCCCATTGTGTTGCAGGAGCGCTTTTTTTTTGTTTGCTTCCTCCTCTCTCTCCCATTTTGAAAAAAAAAGAAGCGCTCATTTTTTTGATTCTCGAGATATATATATATATATGGATATTTATAAACTCGCTGTTTCTGTGTGTATGTGAAAAAAAAAACAGAGTTGTTCATCTTCGTTACGGGATGGGAGAGGTGCCAGTTTGTGGGGTGGTCTCTTGGGTAATATGTGTAACTACCATGCGGTTATCGGCGTGTATGTGTGTGTGTCTGTGTTGGCGGACCTCCGTTCTGTGTACCACCGCGTGACCCCCGCTGACTCTACCCCCGCCTCTTTTGTGTTCTCCCCCCCCCCTTTCCTTCTCTTGTGTTTGGAATGTGTTTGCGTCCCCCTCCCTTCCACCAAGCGCACGCCTTCTTTGCGCCGTTTTTTTTTCGCTGACGGACGCATGTGAGGATTGACCGACACAGCTCTGCTTCTCGTTGACTCTCCCTCCCTTGTCGGTTGCCCTTGGCTTTAGGACACACACACACACACACACACACACCACACACACTTTCTGGACGTGAGGGTGTGGTGTCACATCGGCGGTCCTCTTCCTAACTTCTTCTTGTACCCACACAAGTTGGATAATTGAGGCGTAGGCCATGTGAGTGGATCGCGGGTTTTTTTTTTACCTCAAACGCGGTCTTACTGTAGCCCGTCTCTGTTGCTTCGAGGAGTGCAGCGGCAAAAAGAGGTCACCAGCGAATCTTCACAAGATCCCTGCAGCTTCAGGGAGATGATGATGACAGTGGCGACATCGGATCAGCGCTTTGTTGAACTCCCCTGAATCTTCAGGTTTTCTCGTGTCTTTTTTTTTGTGGGTGCCAAACCCCTCCGGTTTTCCTCATCCCCCCCCTCCCCCCAATAATCCATCTGTGAAGGTCTGCACCGGTTTGTGTGCCGCTTGGCGGTGTGCCTCGTTCTGCCTCCGCTTTACACGCGACCGTTAGTGCGGCGGCGTTCTGTCGTACATGGTCACATCTATGCAGGTGTGTGTCTGTCGTGCTCCCCCTCTTCATCTCCATCTCGATCTTTTGCTCCTCGTGGCTTCTCTCTCCCCCTCCCCCATTTTTTTTACAGGTGTGTGTGTGTGTGTGAAGTTGTGTGTGTGTGTGAAGTTGTGTGCCTCCCCCCCCCTCTCTCTCTCTCTGTTTGATTTGCCTTCAGACTTTATCATCACGCTCAGGCAATGAAGACTTCGTCATGTGGGTGGCAGTCCCCGCTCTCGGGGGCGGTGTCCCAGCCGCCGCCACCACTGCCACCATCGCACCCACAACGGCATCATGAGCAGCACCACGAACAGGTGCGACAGTCCAACTCTCATTTTATGTGTCTCCTACAAAGGTTACCTGAAGCTTCTCCGCAGCCTCAGGTGGTTGTGCGCGCTACCGTTCCCGGTGTGCGGGATGCTACTGTCTCGTCGGCACAGGGGCAGCAGCGGCCGACGCTTCAGTGTCAACGTGAGGATCTGCAACACCGATGTCTACCAGCTCGTGACATGAGGGCGATGATAGCGAGTGGTTGCGGCAGCAGCGCCGTTGACGACCCCTCTCCCCCTGACTTTGCCCAGTCTCCGACTGCTGCCAACGTGCCGGGGCTGTGGTCATGCGAGAGCTCTATTCTGCCGCACTGGGGCGAAGACGACGGCAGTCCCAGCGATGGCACGTACCGGTCCACCACTGCCAGTTCTACGATCACTAACGGATGTGCTGTCTCATCGAGACACGGTGCCTCCGTGGGTTCGAGCGACGATATCGCGTCCCTGGCCGACCTGCAGCGGCGGGTGGCGGCTCAGGTTGAGAGGCGCACCTCTCGGCCCCCAGCAGAGTCAAACGCTGTCTCCATCAACGCCGCTCGTATCTCATCATCCTCGTGGACGTCGTCTTGCGGGTGCCCGACAAGCTGCACGTGTCGCAGCGACACCCCAGACGACATGGCTGGTGTCATACCGGTTGATGTGCATAAAAGGACAAGTCGGGCGTCGCGTGTGTGTGTTCCAAGTCTGCCACGCATCGGCCGCGCGGCTGTGCGACGTGGCGCGTACGTGGACTGCGAAGTAATGGCGGCCCAGGACATGTCCCACTGCAGTGACGCCTCTTCAGAGACAGGCGCAACGCCTGCGCGGTGGAGCAGTGACGAGGACGGCGGAGACTTGTGCAGCTCCTGCCGCCACCGTTGCCGTGATGACAGTACGGCGTTCGGTGGCATGGACAGCGAGGATGACTCGCTGTGCAGCGTCTGCAAAAGTCACGCACGCGCACGTGCTGTGCACCGACGTGGCACTGCTGCGCCATTTGCCCACCGAAACGACCCGTTCAGTGAGGCCGTACGCACGGACGCACTCTGTCCGGAGGTGCCTCCATTACTACACCTCTCCACCCAAAGGGCTTCCTGTACTGGACAACGGGGAGGCCTGAGCGACGCTGCAGCGGTGGCTCATCGCGAGCGTGCGGACAGAAAATTCGCATACATACAGAGGGCTGCCGCATTTGTCGGTGGTGTAGATGATCATCGCCGTAGTGCGTGCGATGACGTTGTGGCACCTGTCAGAGAGCTCGAGCGTTGCACTGGAAGCACGCAGACCGAGGCCGCAGCTGAACAAGAGGTGACGGAGGTGAAGGACATCACGGCTCCCCACAGCGGCGAGGTGGCGTTGCCGTTGCTGCAGGGCGAATTGGCCAGCCTTGAGGCTCGTACGGCTGCGCAGCAGCAGGCGCACATCGATGCAGTCACACAACAGATGCGCATGTACCATGAGGAGGCACAGCAGCGCACGCAGGAGCTCATCGATCTCCAGATGCAACACCGGCAGCAACTCGAGCAGCAGCATCTTGCGCAGCGAGAGGAGGCGAACGCGGCGCGGCATGCTGGTGCCCGTGTCGACTGCGGCACCTCCCCGATGGAAACGGCCTTCGCTACAGAGGCGGTTGATTCAACGCAGCAAGGTGCTCTGTCTCGAGTGTCACCACGACATGCTGTCGGAACGCAGCACTCAGACAACACTCTCGAGCTGTTGACAGCAACGCGCACCGAGGCCGCGTCGTGGATGGCGCGGCTGCTTCTCTCCATGGAGGCCGAGAGGCGTAACGCGGTGCTGCAGGACGAGGCCGAGTCTCGCGAACAGCTCCTACACGTGATTGAGGAGTCCTCTCGGTGTCAGCTGCTGCGCTGTCAAGCGGAGGTGCTCTACTGGCGACAGGAGTGCGCCGCGGTAGCCCATCGAGCTTCCTTCACACTCGATGTACGCGAGCTGGCTCTACGTGAGCGGCTTTCACGGCAGGAGCTGGCTGAGGAGGCTGCCGCAACTCGACGCGATATCATTGGAAACCTCGAGAGGCAGCGGTTCCAAGCCGCGGAAGCGGCTGTGCACTCTCAGATGAACGTGCTCAAGGCTGAGCTTGACGAGACGCGATCCAAGCTTGTAGTTGTCGACGCCGAACACGCCGACACTCTTGAGCACGCGAGACAACTTCGCCTGCAACTCATCCACGCGCTGCGCATGCCCACGGTGACGCTCCTCGATCGATCGATGGCCTCTTCAGAGGCTCGTGGCGGCGACAGTAGTGGTGGTGTCGCTTCCGCCTACGCCTACGCCACTGCGACAACAGAAACGGAGGACACCCACACGCTGGGCGCGCGTGGATACGCAGGTGAATGCGATCATGGTAGTTCACCAAACGTTCTCGCTTCTTCACCCACCAAACCGGGCACCGGCTTGCTCGCCCGGAACACTGTGTGGAGCGGCATCCACGACGGGCCTAACGACTTACCTGTGCATCGGCGCTTCGCCCGAGCGCACCAGGAGGCACTGCGCGTGACCCGGGCACAGAGCCGCACCGTCTGATGACCCCATCCCCCCCTCCCCCCCACCCTTCCTTCCGCCAGCGGGGCGGGGGGAGGGATTCTTCCTGTGTGTTGAATCGCTGCTCTTCTCACCTCCTTTCTGAGTTGCCCCACTTCTAGTTTCACTTCGTGACATGACGGTGAAGAGTGTGTGTGTGTGTGTGTGTGTGTGTGCAGAGTGGCGCGTGTCGGCATCTGCACCCCTCTTTTTCTTCCCTTTCTTCATAGAAAAAAAGACAAGTAACTGCCATAGAAGCCGTTGAATGAACTACCGCTCTACCCACCGAGTGGGGGTGGGGGGGGTGGAGGAAGACCTCCTCGCCCCTCCCCCCTTCTTCTCTTCTTCCCTCTCCCCTCTTTTAAACCCCTCAACGCATCTCTCTCTCTATACAAATATTTATATGTCCCCCCTTTCTCTCCCCTCTGTGTGAGTGTGTGAGTGTGTGTGTGTTACACAACATGTTGGTGTTGGCAATCCTTCGCGTTTGTTGGCAGCGGTGTTTTGAGACGATGCACCCGTTCCCGTCTTTTGGATGACCAGTAGTAGTGTCACCATCACCATCTCTCTGCCTGCACTAGTTCGCTTGTAATCCCCCACCCCTCCTCCCCCCAATAGACACACACACACACAGAGGGGATTGCTGTGTGTGTGTGTGTGTCTATTGCTCGACGCCTAGTTTCGACAACAAGGTGGATTGCCGGCTCTTTCTCGTCACTGGGAGGGGGGTGCTGCGTCTTTCTGAGTCGATGCTTCCGCTCAGACACCGTCTCTCGCTGTCACTACTACCCTTCCTCTCTCTCTCTCCGCCGCCCATTGTCTGTGTGCATATGCACATCCCACGAAGGCCTCTTGCGTCTCTCTCCATACCGGGGGTTTCTTCGCCCGCAACCGAGGGCGTTCCGCTCATGCAGGTACGAGCTACGGGCATCCATGAGCTTCAAGCATCCCAGGCGTGCCGACCTCCCCAGTCAGCGAGGGGCATCTCACAACGGTAGTGATGAGGATCCTATCGTAGAAACTTTGGCGACGCAGCAGGGCCATGGTGGCCATTCCCCCACTTCGTTCTCCTCTCCCGGGTCGCTGTGGCTGCGTGTAGCCTGCGATTTCGCCAGTTGGAGTCGCGGCACCATCTCCATTCATGAGGTGGACTCGTGGTTGCGCTTTAACCCGTACATCCGTCGCGGCTTCCGACGTCGCTTCTTGCGCAAGCGAGAGGCCCTCGGCTCGTTGGTCTTGTACCTCCATAACGAAACGTTCAATATTTTTTCGCACCTCGCCATGGTGGTGGTGTTGGTGCTTTTACTTTTGTGGCCGCCGAGGGCGCTGGTGCTGGGAGGCGGCAGTGGGGCGGCAGACCCCTACCATGGCACAGGAGAGGGCAGCGGTGCCGCTATTGGCCAGCACACGCCAGCGCATTCACTCGTGCATCCATTTCACCGGACAGGAATGGAGGTGCCGCCGTGGCTGCGCGGGCGGGCGGAAGCGCACAGTGCAACCGCCGCGGACGGCAGTGAAGAAACCATAAAAGGATACGTGCCGCCTGTTGATGGGGCGGCATCCCCACGACACGTGCCGAACGACGTCGCTGGTGGTACCGCAGCGCCATGCTCGGGGTTCCGGCTCTTCACATTTCTGCCTAGCGGCTGGGCACCGCCGCCGCTGCCGCCGATGAGCGTCACTGCACGCCTCTCCCTCTCCCTCACACCGCTGCTGGTTGCCTTCTTGTTCACCTTTTCAATGTCCGTAGTCTATCATGTCTTTATGCCATGTTGTCGCTCCCGCCGCGGTTACCAGCAGCTGCTGCAGTGCGACGTCACGGGCGTTGTTATTTCTATCGCTGGCAGCGCGTACACGTACTTCACCTGTGGGATGCCGTGTGTCAATGGGTCTCTTCAAATGTGGGTGGGGGCGCTCATGGCTGCTTCGACGCTGCTGTGTCTCTACGTGCTTGTCTTTAGATCGATGTGTGGAGTGTTGGCGGAGTGCTGCACTTTGGTGTTGCACCTCCTACAGTGGGTGGCGGCGGTTGTCATGACTGCCGCGCTGGAGTTTTTGATGGGCCGTCCCCTCGGCGCTGTGCCGTCCTCGTCAGAGCACCACGCTGGCCAGCGCTTTCTGCTAGCCTGGTTGCAGCGGCATCGCCACTTCTCCTCAGTACAATGCGCTGGCGCGTCGAAAACGAGCACCAACGTCGAGCCGACACACGTCAGCCCGGTCCAGCGCGTCGTTGTACTCGGTGGCTACAGCTTTCTGCACCTGTGTGTGTACATGTTGTTCGTCTACCCGAAGAGTCAACCCGCCATGGGCGGGTTCACGCAAGCCACACATCACCACAACGCCTCTTATGTTTGGCTATTTCTTGGCGGCCTCGCTAACGCTACTCGTTTCCCTGAAGCAGTTGTGTTCCACTGGACGCGAAGTGCAGCACGTCACAACAGGCGTATTGCCGCAGCGGAGGCCGCCGCGTGGTGTGCCGAAAGACTGAGAAGAGATGCTGCTGCCATGACGGGGGAGGACGCACAAAAAACCGCAAGAGGGACCGCTGCAGCGGTTCCGTCATTGCCCGGCTCGGGGGGGCGTCCGCCCCGCGATGCATCCGTCGGTGTCGTACCTGAGCGACCAGCACAGACAAACTCTGCATCACCTCCGTTGTTACCGTCCGTAGCCGCGCCTACCTGGTGGGACTCCCTTTCTGTACCAAAATTTTTGGTCACGTACATCGTCTCCGCTCCCACGCTGGACTACATCGGCAACAGCCACAACATCTGGCACATCTGCTCCACGCTGAGCGCCGTCTCGGCTATCCTCGCCGTATACCACGACTGCATGGAGTACGACCTTGTTCAATGCGGTGGCTGATGCGTGGCGATCAGCCGTATGCAGGGGAAAAGGGGGGAGAGAGGGGGAGAGGGGGAGGGGGGAGGGGGCGTTGTTTATCTTTCGATTAGAGTGAATGTGCGAGAGGGGAGAGTCTCTTCCCCTTCGTCTTCTACCCCCCCCCCCACACACACACACACACGCACACGCACACAGGATGCAGGCAACGCAGTGACGAGATGAAGCTCTGTTGCGTTACCTGAAAGTCGAGTGCATTTTCTCTCACCACCTCCCGGTGACGCCTGCCGCGGTCGATCTCTCTCTCTCTGCGTTAATCAGGTGCATACACATACACACATATATATGTATATATATATATATATGTATAGGTATATGCACTCTTGAAGTCTTTAAGCCCATACACCACACACACACACACACACAGGGTACTGCCAACATAGTGACGAGATGAAGCTCCGCCTTGATCTTTCTTCACATCGCTTCCTGTGCCCCCCTCCCTCCCTTCCTCCCTCCCTCGCTGGTTCTCCGCGTTCGTACTCGCCAAGTCAACTCCGCATTTCGCGCGGCAGCGCGGGGGGGGGGGAGCGGGAGAGGGTTGCGGCTGCGGTGGCGTCTCCGGCCCTCATCTCCTGTCGTGAAGGTTTTTGTGGCGTATCCCATGGCCATCGGTGAATGATGTGCTCCGTACTTCCTCCCCCCCCCTTCCCCCCTCCCCCTCCTTTATCCGGCGACGCTCCCCTCGCTGCTGACATTTACACATGCCCAAAAGGAGAGTGGGTCGAAACACCTTTACTCTCCCCCGATTGCCTGCTGCGTTCTCCTCCTCCTCTTCCCCCGGATTACTCTCTCCTCTATTGAACACGAACCCCCACACGAGGGACACACCCACACCCACACACGAGGGACCGCGGCGCCGTGTCTCGACATAGACTGGTTATAGCGCACATAGAGCTAAAAAAAAGGAGAGGGGGGAGGGAGGCGGAGGCGACCAGCACATTCCTTCAGAGACTCGCGCAACCGCGCCGCTGCGCTCTCTCCCCACACACGCCCTTCAGCCCCCCCACACGCGCTGCTCCTGCTGCCCCTACACCCCGCCTGACAGATACACTCTCCTCACGCATTCACGTGGACCTATTTTTTGTTCATGCGGCATACACACCAATGCACCGACACACACACGACGATGCTCGAACCGCACCATCGACAGCAGCGGCTGCAGCAGGGTCACTGGCCGCTGGCGCGAAGTGCTCTCCTGCCGGCACCGCAACCACAAAGCCCATGTGAGCGGGGAGAGAAGGTTGATCTTCTGTCACATGCATCGCGTCAATCCGACTCTCTATCGATAGGCTGCAATGCAGTCGTTGCTCCTCGCGGCGGGGCATCTCTGGCCGGCAGCAGCCTCTTGACGAGCAGAGCGGCATCGGAGGCACCGTCTCACCTCACCGCACCGAAACCAATGCTTGGTGGGCGGAGAACTGAGCCGGGCATCACCGCTGGTTGTCCGCCCACCAAGCGCCCGTCTTCATGGCTAATGTCCTCGGGTGTCGGCGGACTTACAAGGGAGCTCCCCTCTGGCGGAGGCAACACCAATGCCGCCATCGAAGCCCCTGCTGCTGCTGCTGCTGCCTCGCAGTATCGGTACACATGGCAGACATCCAAGGAAAACACACAGGCCACCACCGAGTACGCAGCGAGCGTCCTTCAAGCCGAAACACTCCTCCGCGGCTTTGAGCGCTATCGGCGCAGCGTCAGCGCCTCACCGCTCACTCACACTCTGTCGCGCCCAACACTCCAACCTGACTCTCGTGAGGCAGGTGGTGGTGGTGACCGTGAGGTGCAGCTTTCCTTTGCTGTGGAAGCGCTAGGGCCGCATTGTGCACCTTCAGATATCACGCCCCATAGGGGGTGTGAGGGCCTAGGCAGCGCCCGCAATGCGACCGCCGCGCAGCTGCCGCCGGCGTCACCATCACCGCTTCTCGCCCCCCAACTCGACCCAGAGGCGTTCGAGCTGGCGAAGCGGCGTGCGCTACAGGTGCTCTGCTGCAACGCTCATGCTCGCGCCGCCTACGTTGTTCAGGGGCTGCGGCTTTCAAGGGCAGTCTACGATGATGTTTTAGGACGGCCAGTGGAGGCCACGAAACGTGTGGTTGCTCTGCAAAGTGCACCAAGCCGCCGCACGACTACCGTCACGCCCCTCAGCGACGGGCCGCCTGCTCCGCCCAGGGTAACGGCCGATGCGGCACCGAGAGTGTCGCACTTCTCAGCGTCGCCCTTACTTGGCCGCGACAGCGAGCGGAAGGAGAACCAATCTCCTGTCGCTGCCGACGCTGTCGGTACCGCCGCTGCTGCTGCGGCTTCGATGCCGCTGATGAGCGAAGCGGAGCGGGTGGCTGCCACGGCAGAGGCGGAGCGCGCCCTGTCTCTTCTCTCCACTATCCGTGCGATGCGGCGACAGACAGAAGAACTCACCGTGTCGCTTCTGCATGCGTGTGGTGAGTGGGGCTGCTGGTCGACACCCCCTGTCAATGTGGATCACGCTCCGGGTATGCCTCAAGGGTTGTCGTGTGCATCACAGGTGCAGCCAAGGGACGCAAAACCTGAGCAGCACCTGTTTGCTGACCTCTTCCTGGAAGGTCCTGTGGTATCGACTGGCCTTTCTCTGTCCCCGTCTGCAACGCTGCTGGGCCTCCGAGAGGAGTCACCCACGGCATATTTAGCAGCTCTCAGAGCGGCTGGGGCTGTTGGCGACGCTGTTGTTGCTCTTGACACACCGCGTTACAGCCCTGTGAACACCTTCGCCGAGGAGTCAGCTTCTCGTCGGGGGCGGGCGTGCCGGGTGCTTCGGCAAGCTCTGGAGCGGCAGCGGCAGCAGGGCTCGCTCTCCACTGCGACAGCTGGTGCTGCTTTCTTGGATATGGCCCTGACACCGCCGCAGAGCGCCCTGCCGCCGCCACCACCGACGTCCGTGCAGCTGGATATCTACGCTGCGCACCAGCGTGCTCTGCGAGGTGCCGTTTCTCAGCGAGGAGGAGGAGAAGGAGAAGAAGCAGCGCAGACCGTTTTAGCTCGTAGTTCGAAGACATCTGGCACGGCGCCGTCAGGAGGTGTAGCGACGCCGTACGCCAGTTTGCAGAAGAAACTTGAAGCTCTGTCCACCCAGCGACGTCAGCTCCAACGCACCTACGATGTGCTCTACGCGGCTGCAGTGGAGGGGCAGGCGACAAGCACCGACCTGCACCCTGACAGTCATCGAAAGGTGCAGGTTGGCAAGGCGATCCCCCCCACGTTCCCCGCGAATGCTGATGCGGAAACAGTGGTGTCTGCCGCGCCCCACACGGCGGAGGCTCCTGCCGGTGCACCTCAGGAGTTCGAGACGCCACTGCCATCGTTGTTCCGCCCCCTCGCTGCTGTGCCGGACGCGCTGCACTCCGCCCCTTGCTCGTCGCCACCGAGGCACTCCTCCACTGACCCGAGCCGAGGCTATCAAGCCTTAGCACTCTCTGATGAGATCCAGTCGACTTCGCCCATAGAGCGAGCAGTTGACCACACGCGTCCCTGGGAAGAGCCGTCAACAATTTTGGAGGAGGAGGAGGGGGCGGCGCCGCCACCGCGGCGGCGGGGTGCTGATTTCTCACACTCCGCGACCACCACCACGCCGGTGGATGGCGACACACCCGAGGCGGAGGCGTGTCCCTCTGGACAGCCAACATCGCAGTCCCCACGAGGTGGGGAGGGCTCACGTCCTGGGAAGGACAAGCCAGTGCTAATGGAGCACCGCGAGGTGCAGGTCCGTGCTGGGAGCGTGGATGGTCTCGATGCTGCCACTGATATATCCCAAATCAGGTCGCATCAAGTGACTAACATGCTGCGGCCCCCCTTGTCGTCCGCCTCTTCCTCCGGCACCGTAGATGCGCGTGGTGGCGTTGTCGGGGGGCGGCCAGAGGCTTGTGAGGCATCGTGGCAACCATACACGAATGCTGCATTATCCACACACCCCGACGCAGCGCACGCGGTGGTGGTGGTGGAGGAGCAGAGACGGGCCGCCAGGCATCGAGAGAGGTGCAAGGGGCGAGGGAGTCATTCAGCAGATACCACAGCCGTTGTCAAGATGGACGACGCTGTGCGACACCATCTCACTCGGTGGATTTCTAAACAGCAGAGGCACACGGGGTATGAGGGAGCGGTGGTCTCTTCGTCGTCCCCATTTCTCACGCAAGAGGAACTCAGCGTTGCTGCTGCGTGGCTACGCGCAACGAGTTCGCCTTCTATCGCCCGCAAGGCCACCAACGCGCCACCGCCACCACCGCCGGCGGCGGTGGCGCGGGTTCTCAACCACGTGTTCCCATACTCTGTGGGACCTGCATCCTATAACGTAGCGAAGAAGTCTCCGATCGCCTCTGCTCCGAGTAAAACGAGCGACTCGAACGGAGGCGAGGAGCGGCAAGCATCGCGCTATGGACAACAGCAGCCGCCTTTGGTGAGTACGAGCTCTACTACCCCCTCCCGTCATTCTTCTTCGGGTGCCTCACCCCAGCTGCAGGCGGCGAGTTTCGGAGTGCAGTCACTCCCCCGTGCGGATTCTGCTGACACTCCCGTCTACGATTGGCCGACATCGTCGCCGGAGTGGTCGGGGGAGGTTTCTGATGGAGATTTCAAGGCGCCCGCTGCACCTCTAGTCCTGCCAGCCCCCGCACTTGCTCATCCTCGTGTGGTGCCGAAGAGCAAACCGCCACCACCGCCACCACCGCCACCACCGCCGCGGAGCCGAGGGACGGACGGTGGCGCCTCTGCTGTACTGCAGAAGCCGCTGAAGCGTAAACGACGCCGTGGCATCTTTAGTCGCTTGTTTAGTTGCATTGGATGACCGAGGTTGGAGGGGGGGGGGAGGCCTAGCGCCCATGTTCGCGTGTGTGTGTGTGTGTGTCTGGTGGAGAGCAGCGTCAGCGAGCCGCAGGTCCTCACTCCCCTCCCTTGCAGAAAAAAAAAAGAGATTCGATCCCCCCCTTCCTTCCTTCTCCCCTCCCTTGATCCCCCCCCTTCTTTTTTTTTCTTTTACACTCTTTATACACCTACAAATATGATGTCCAATCCCCATTCTTCACGGTCACATCACCGGTTGTGGAGAGGGGAGATGATCGGCACGGATCTCGTTTAGGCATTGTGGTGTCCACTGAGAGAAGATGGGGAAGGGCGAAGGGAGGGGGAGAGCCCTGTCCCGCGTTTCACATCTGGCAAATGACTAGACCAAAGATGGGGACCAAGCAAGCGGGGAAAAAAAATAGCAAAGAAAGAGAGTGAGGATGTCATGGTCTGCAGAAGCGCTGCTGTTGGCGCGAGGGGCGGGAGAGGTGGGGAATGAGGGCGGGAGCAGTCCTGCGCATGTGACAGCGGACACACAAGCAGAGGTGTAGCACGAAGCATTAATAATGAAGTGTGTAGGGGCGAGGACATGCCTGCTTCAGGGCAGGATAGTGTTCCCCGCCTTTCACCACTGCTTGAACAACAGCAACAACTCAAAGATGATGTAGCAACGAACTCTTCTAGTTCCAGTCGCCATCGCGCGCCGTGAAGCCAGGCGCGCGTTTTGCGTGTGTGCTCTGGGCTTACTCGTGCACACGCGAATGTGTTCTTTAGTGCCAGCGGATGGTTAAACCCACGCACACATGTCGGGCGGCGGACTCCCCCTCCCCCTCCCCCTCCCCCACTCCTCCCCCCTCCCCACTCCTTCCCTCCCCTTTTTACCAGTTTGTTTTCCCCACCCTCAGCGAGTGAAGAAGGTAACACGACTACACCCACACACACTCCCCCCTTCCCCTCAACACACAGGCACATCCCTCTCTCTCTGTGACGGGGCTCACCCCCTAAGAAGAAGTCTTCCACCATTTTTCTCTTGTTTTTCTTCTCTTCTCATATCATTTTCTCGGCATCCACGAAGCTTTCACTTCCCCTCCCCCCCCCTCCCCTCCCTCCTCCCCTCCCCCTCCCTCCCCCTCTCCCCCTCTCCTCTCCCCTCCTCTTCCCCCTTCCTCAAACTATACTTTTTAACCAGACACACACAGGCACACACACACACATATATATATTTATATTCACACAAGGGGGAGAGGAAAAGGCCCGCATAAATTGGTATCCTCCTCCCCCCCCCCCCCTTCCCCCGTGCATGTGCTCACACGTGTTTTCGCCTCTCTCTCTGTGTGTGTGTGTATGTGCATCAAGGATAGGCACAGTGTCTCATCGCTTTAAAATCTCCCCCTCCCTTCCTTCCCCCCCCCTCCTCTGGCATCCACTCGCGCTCCCCACCTCCCCTCCCCTCCCCCTCCCCTCTACCCCCAATCCCCCTGTTTTACTCACCCGAAACGTACACCTACAAAAAACCACCCGCCCTTTTTTCTTTATCCTGTCACGCGCGCGCGCGTGTGTGTGTGTGTGTGCGTGTGCGTGGATCGTTCATTCTCTTTGTTGCCCCCCCCTCCCCTCTCCCCCGTTTAGCTTACCTACCTCTCTGACCGTGTGTCTCCTCTTATTGTCTTCTGCCTCTACTCTCTCCTTCCTTCCTTCAGCGGACAGATACACACACACAAAACCTCTGACACATAGTCCACACGGGCAGGCGGGCACGTCGAGCCTCCCCCTTTAACTTCTCATTTTCTTTCAAGTTTGCGGTGCACGGCTCCCTTTGTATGGTTACCTCTCTCCCCCTCTCTCCTCCTCCATATATTTGTACATTGTGTAACGGACTACTGCTTACCACTTGCCTTCTTTTCTACGTTTCTCTTACTTCTTTTCTCTCCCATTCTTTCTGCGTGTGTGTGTGTGTGTGTGTGTGTGTGTGTGTACTCTCCCTCCTCTTGTATTTGCCCTCAGCAGTCCTAACTCGTCGTTTTGCTTCGCCTTTCCTGGCTTGGCCTTTCCATTCCACTTCTCTATTCCCTGCCCACTGACCCCCCCCCTCCCTTCTCCTCTCCCCCCTCTCGCGTGTGCGGCAGACTA
This sequence comes from Porcisia hertigi, assembly GCF_017918235.1. NCBI lineage: Eukaryota > Euglenozoa > Kinetoplastea > Trypanosomatida > Trypanosomatidae > Porcisia > Porcisia hertigi. Next base: position 314,482 of record NC_090565.1, read on the forward strand.
ACCAAAAGCTCAGGTTTTTTTTCTGCGCTTGTTTGCCTCCTCAAGTCCCTCTCTTGCAGTTTTCATCAGGGTTTCTCTTGAGCTTCACCCTGTCTCCCCCCTTAGAGATACACAACACACACAACACACACCTTCATCTTTGAGTGTCTCTCTTTTTTTTTGCTCTCTCTCTGTCTGTGTGTGTGTGTGTGTGTGTGTGTGGTCCTCCCGTGGACGGGTGCTGGTGAAGCAAACAAATTATTTATTTTTTATTTACTTTTCCTTTTTCAATATCCCCGCCCTCCCTCCTCTTCCCCCTCTTCTCCACTGTGACGCTTTTTCTTTGTTGCTTTTCTTCTCTCGGCCACAGACGATCCAAAACTTTCCCTCCTTCCCCTCCTTCCCCTCCTTCCCCTCCTTCCCCTCCTTCCCCTCCTTCCCCTCCCTCCTCCCCTCTCTGGCCCTCAAATCACTTTGCTACTTTCCAGAAGAAAGAATTTAGTGAAGGAGGGTGGGTGGGGTGGGGGTGGGGGTTCCCTATTTAGGCCCAGGTGTGTGTGTGTGTGTGTGTGCATACATTGGGGGTATCGGCATACGCATACGTCCACAGCCGTCTTCCTCTCTTCTTCCACACACACACACACACACACACACACACACACGACATTTTATTTGCATCCATATCCACCTGTATATATATATATATATATTCTATCTCCTCCTATAAAGGTACACTATAGACATATATATATATATATATAAACGGGAGGAGGTGTGTGTGTGTGCGTGTGTGTGTGGGGTGGGTGGGTGGGTTGGTGGGGGCGGAAAGAAGAGAAGGATCAGACAGACAGACAGACACACACAGAGAGAGAGAGACGTTTGTGTACGGTTGCTTACAACAGATTTGTTGCTCTCTTATTACTATTATATATATATATTCATTCTCGCCTCCTTCCTCCCTCCTCCCTCCATATATATCACTACATCAACCGTGTGTATATATTCACATATACATACAAAAAAACATATTTTTCTTTTTGGTGTTTTTTCTTTTTTTTTACCCCCTCTTTCCGAAAAAAACAAAACAAATCAAAAAAGTCTCCCCCGCCCTTTCTTCTCCCCCCTCGTGTCTCTCCGTGCGTGTGTGCGTGTGTGTGTGGGAAGGGGGGGGGGAGGATTTCTTCGTCTCATTTTTTCTTTGCAGGAATTTTATTCCCAACCTCCCCCCCTCCCCTTCCAACCTCCCCCCCTCCCTCCCCCCTCTCCCTCCCCTTCTCCCTTTTTGTTGTTGTTGGTGCTAACTTGTTTTATATGTGTTGCGTAAAAATAAAAAAAACGTTTAGGGCTTAACCCACCACCCCCGCTTTTTATATCTCCCCTCTTCTTTTTTCCTCACCCACCTCTACCCCCCCCACCTCTACCCCCCACCTCTACCCCCCACCCACCCCTCTCCTCTCTCTCATATATATATATATATATAAAATATTTTTCCTCCCTTTCTCCCATTTCTTTGGCCCTACGCCTAGTCGTACATTTCTGTCTCAACTGTGCTCTGTTTTTTTTTTTTGCCCCCTCTTCTTCCTCTCTCCCCCCAACTCCTCACCGCTGCTTCGAGATTCTTCACTTCCCCCGCGTGGCACCGCGCATTTCTCATATTTGTTGACATATCGACTGCTTCTTTGTGTCTGTTTTCTCCTGCCCCCCCTCCCCCCGTCTCTCTGCTTTCCTCTCCTTTTTTTTTGTGTGTGTGTGGTGCGCATACTGACGAGACAGACACACATACACACACACACACACATACACATACTCACACGTGTGCACACATATACTATAATTTGTGAAAAGAGCATCACGAGCTCGAGTGCGGCCGGGGAATCGTTGAGGAGCCAAGCGAGAGAGGGTGTTGAGAGATGTCAATACCGAACACCTGCTCAAATGGGCAGCCGGTACACGTCTCACCTATCGTGTCTACCGCACAGGATGCCAATGTGGCGCCGCCCGGTGGCGCCGTCTTGGGCGCGCCCAGGTCATCTGGGGACGGTGTCACTGGTGGTGAGCTGCAGCCCAATCTGCCGCGACACCAGCTTGACCTGTACGGAGGCATTCCTGCATTCGGTAGCGACTTGGCAAACGCGGCGGTGTCAGCATCAACAGCAGCAGCAGACACGGCAACATCGGAGGCGATCAGCTTTCTCCATCACGACGGGAACGTCAACGCCCACAGCGCCCACTTCTCTACTGCACAGCGCCACAAAAACCTCCTCAGTTATGGGCGGCTTGGTGGTGACAGTGAGCCTGCATCGACTGTCGAGCCTGCCGTTTGCAGCTCGTCTTCAGGAGCGGAGAGGCCGAGCGAATCGGAGTCCACGGTTGCAGCCGCCTCAAGCCCGTTGCTCACCACCTCGGCGCTAGTGTTCTCTCCCTCCTTTGAGAATATGCCCCACCTCGCTATCCCGTGGCAAACCAGCGGTGACCATGACACCTTGGCTGCAGCAGCAGGCCCTGCTGGAGCCTGCCCGCTTGCCACAGCCAACTGTGCCAGCGGTGTCATCAGCCATAGGAGCAGCCTCTGCATGGCCGGTGCCTGTGCGGGCACGGCGGTAGAAGACGTGAAGGACGATCGGCATGTGAATCCGCTTCTCCACTCACAACGTGGGCAGGGCCGAAAAAGCGCTGTTTTGTTTAACGCGAGTGCAATCGCTGACAACGGCGACGGCGATGGATCTGTAGCTCTGCAAGCGGCCGTCGATGCTGTCGTGTGCTTCGACGACCTCGTGAGCGAGGACGATGTGGTGGGCGTTCACTGTCAGAAGAGAGAGCTCCATAACGCTGGAGGCACATGCCTGTCTCACCTATTCCGTGTCCCAGATGACGACACAGGCGCGCACACGTGCACCAGCAGCACAAGAGTTGCTCTCGTGAGTCCCCTTGAAACGCCAAGCCACTGCACCAATGGTGACAGCAAGAGTTGTCAGCTCCTTTCGCCCATGACGCTTGAGGAACAGCAAGATGGTTGCAGGGGCGACGAGAGCACCCATTGCCATCCGCAGCTGGTGAGCCGTGACACTCTACTCCGTGAAGCGTGTTCTTTGCCGGAGGCGACTCCTGTCGCGGCTCAGCGCACCGATGCCACCGCAGATGATCCGCCGCACGGTGTGGCTGCGCCTTCGTCGTTACCTTACTGCGTAGGTGCTGGAGGTGAAGCGATCGTGTCGCCGCTTCCGTCAATGCGAGCCCGGACCTCGCCAGCCGCTTCGGCTGCCACGAGCACAACGGGTGTGGCGGCTCATGTACCACCAGCTTACGCATCACCACAAATGCAGCAGCGGCAGCACCAGCAACAGCAACGGCTTTATCCCTACTCCGCGACGGGCGCCACCGCGGCCGCTAACCCTTCGATCCCGGCTCCGTCTCCAGTATCTCAAAAACATTCCTCGATGTCTGTCACCTCTCCTCTGAACGGCTCGCAGCAGATGGCACGGCTGCAACCGCAACCACCGCACCTTCACCACAGCCGATGTCCCCCCTCAGCCGCTCCTTCGCCGCACGGTCGCCACACGCCGCCTACCACAATGGCACACCCCTTTTCTGCTGGTGCAACTGAGATCGCGACACAGGATGACGTGGAAGCCATGCGGTATGTGTCACCTCCGCAGACGACCATCACGGCAGCTCACCACCACCACCACCACCACCCCAGTGTCGGTTGTGGTTCCATGGGCAGAAGCGCTGTTCTCCAGAAGAGTGCCGACGCCAGCTTTTTCGCTACACCCGGGATGGGGGACACCGGAACAGCCGTTGGTGCTGGTGCACACACACAAAGTGTATCACTCTTGTCCTCTCCAACAGTCCAGCCCGTCTACTTTTATCAGGTACCACAGGGGGCGATGGCAGTGGAGCCGCAGCAGCCGCAAGGGGGCACGAACATGGTGCTGTATTCCTCGCCGCAGGCTTACATCGGGCCAGGCCATGTCGTGGGGCACCTGTCTCCTGCGCTACCTAGCTCAAGTGCTTCAGCTGCCACGCTCGGTGACTCAATGCGACCCCTCTCGACGTCGGCTCCAGACGGCTCGTATCGCCTTTCTGCTCTCACTCAACACCAACAACAGCCGCAGGTCATCGGAGGGTGCACGCTGAAGCCCAGTCCAACGGCCGCCGCTGTCGTTCCCGGCACCTCGTCGGACGAGTCGGACCGTGCGTTGCGCAACCTGTATGTCCGGAACCTCCCGCCCTCGTGGAACACATCGATGCTGCGCGAGCTCTGCAGCCGTTACGGCACTGTAGAGTCTGCAAAGGTTGTTCATCATCCAAAGACGAACAAGTCGCTTGAGTACGGTTTTGTGTTGTTCCATCAGCAACAGAGTGCGGCCACATGCATGTCGATGCTCAACCAGGCGCACTTCTACGCAGAGGGTGAGGAGCCGCGCGTGCTTTGCGTGCGAAGGGCACACCCAACGGCCGCGCCAGGCTTCCTAGAAGAGGGCACCAGCGAAGCGTCCCCTGCCACCGGCCTTCGTCCGTTCATGGAAGCAGCCCCGCTGTTGGGCCCAGGAAGCCGGGCGGGGGCAGCCGGGGGAATGTTGCCGCATTCGATCACGCATCAGCAGCCACAGCCAACGAGGGAGCTCCACTCCCCCTGCACACCGATGTCCCCCACTGCGTCAATGGTGTTACTGTCTCCAGTTTGTGCGCCCCACTTCAACAGCTTCGAGCTGCCCCACACCGTCACGGAAGACCCACATCGGGTACAGGCATATCGGCACTCGACCGGTGACAGCAAAAGTATGAACGCAGATGCCTTGCCAGCCACTTCGGTGCCCGGAGGGGACTCGATGGGGTGCACCTCTCCTGTCACTGGTGCCAGCAACAACAACAACAGCAGCAGCAGCGTGGTCGCCTCCAGGACAGCATTGCCACCATCCCTCTCCGAGACACGAACTTTTATAACCGGCAAGGGGGCGGTTGCGACGGCGGCCTCGGAGCCCCCACTGCCTGGTCTCTATCGTGATTCCTCACGGATCGCGACACCACCTCACCTCTTTACGCACCAAGCACACCAGCTGCAGTTGCTACAGCAGCCGCAGCAGCTGCAGCGACAACAGCATTGGCAGGAGAGTTCCCTGGCCTACTCGTCCACGTCGGCGACCATGTCCGTCCCTGCGGGAGCAGGTACTACGGTGACAGCCATGACAACAGTACCTTCCCAGTGCACGGGTTACAGCTTTAATAGCCCTCTTTCGCTTTCCCCCAACGACACCGCTTCGCTGATGCTGCTGTCCCCGTCAATGCCATTCTTGACAGTACAGCTGCCGCAGTCGTTCAAGCCGCCGCCGCCGCCGCCCTCTGCGACTCCATCCAGCAACGAGTCCTCGACGAAGCCCGCTCACGCTGGTTCTGCCTCCACCAACACGTCCACCCGCAACGTGTACGTCACAAACCTTCCTCCGACGTGGAACACAACGACGCTCCGCGAGCTGTGCAGTCAGTTTGGCGATATTGTGTTCGCGTCGGTGGCGCACCACGACAAGACGAACGAGTCGCGGGGCTACGGGTTTGTGCTGTTTGGAGACGAGCGCGATGCGGCTTCCTGCGTCAGGAAAGTGCACCAGTTCCACGTGCCGAACTCATCACATGTCTTGAGTTGTCGTTTTGCGAAGGAAAAGGCGACGCCGCCCATCGCGTACACGATGTTGTCTCCACCGCATGAAGCCGGGATCGACTCGCTGAACTCTGGGAGCGGTAGCCCGCTTGTTTCTGCTGCCGTTGGTGGGCTACCCACCGCCGAGACGTCACCGACTACGGCGCCGGTGATCTCACTGGGCAGCGATGCCGGCGTTGCCGAGGGAATCCTCGACAACGGCAGGGCAGAGAATATCACCAGTGTCGATGGCAGCGATGCGGATGCGGTTTGCATGCCCATCGACGTTTTCTGCACGATGCAGCAGCGGGTCCGCGCGCAGTGTCTGGAGCACCTTTCTCAGCAGCAGCAGCAGCAGCAGCAGCAGCGTCAGGGCACGGCGGAGGACATCGAATCCACAAACGCGTTCTCGGCGGCAGAGGTGCAGTTGGATGACTTGGAAAACATGTTGCGGCACTGCGTCGTCTACGGTGCGTATGTGCCCACGCAGGGTTATGGTTGCGTGCGTCCGATGGACTGTCGTAGGGCATCACTCCGCAAGCCCATCACTCGATCGTCCACGGCAGCGGTAGCTGCGGACGCAGAACGGTTGCCCAGTGCATCTTTTCATGGCTTCTCCACACCGGCTTCATCGGAGCGGCGATCCGCTGGCCCCGTCATATCCGCTGAACGTGGAGACCCGCAGGGTGAAGTCGCGGGCGGCGGCGGTGACACCGTTGCGACGGCAACGTTGTCGCCGACAGTGGTATGCACGCATGCAATCGCCGTCGGCCGGGTGCTGCCGGCTTCTCCCGCGGTCACCGGTGCAGCGGCTATGCGAGCAGCATCGAGTACCGCGTGTCACACTACTCTCGAACCGCTGCATGGGGTCGACAAGCCCAATGCCGAGGCCCTGAAACAGGCGACAGTGTCGGAGGAGGTGTCCGCACCATCACCAGCGTCCCCGCCGGAGCTCTGGTATACTTGCACTCTCTTCACCAGTCCGTCGGCGGCGATGGAGTTCGTATGTGAGGCATCGAAGACGACATTGGGCTTGGTCCGTAGCATCCAGCCCAACCGCGACGACTGGAGCACAGGTTATGGAGGCGCTGTGGGCTCTTCTCCGGTGCCGCTCTCCCCGCGCGGCAATGAGAGACCGCAGGATACAACGCCGCCGCCGCCACCGCCGTCTGGTGTTGGGGCGACCGAGGCTCAGATGCGCTTTGGGCTTGGAGATCAGGTTGTGGTGTTGAACAGCGCGCCGCCGCCTACCTCCTTTACCTCTCTTGCAAATACCACGACAACTAACAACACACGGCTGCACTCCTCAGAGGAGGAATCGAGTGCATCGCATTGTCCCACCGTCGCATCTTCTCAACACCGACAACCCCTCCAACACCACCACCACTACCAGCAGCAGCAGCAGCAGCAGACACAGCGGCCTTACCGGCCACAGCGCCTGCATCCACCACACATGATGCCGCCTCCGCATATTTGGACGTATCCGCTACCTCGAGGCGACAACCCGGTCGCATCAACGGCGCGGGCAGGCGACACGAGCTTCAGCCCTGCAACAGGCCTCACCGCAGCTCTTGGGCATCCACTTTTTTCCACACGCGAGTCGGTGCAACAAGTGTCATGTCTGCCGTACCAGAAGCCCATGCTTTGCACGTCATCCTCTGTTGATGCGCCGTCTCGTCCTTCGCTATCGGACACTGTACACTACGCCTACTCGCTGAACGCTTTGACCAGTTCCACCGCTGGAGCATCACTGAAGAGTCCGATGCCCCTGATGATGGTCATGGGCGGCGGCGGTGGTGATGGAGGAGGCGGCGGCGGCGGCAGCAGCAGCGGTGCGGCACCGTTGAGTTTCCAGCAAGGCGTCATGGCCAGCGCTTCCGCCGGCGCGGCCGGCTTGTACTCATCGGTGGCGTCGCCCCCGCTCGGCTCTCCTGTCTCTTCCTCATCCGTTAACGTGAGCACAGGCGCCCATGCCCTCGCCGGCCCGGCGTCGCCCCCGCTTGGCGTCACCCCGAATCTGCCAGGCATGTCAAGCTGTTACTCGGCGGTGATCAACACAAGAGGGCTGGGCAGCCCTCATCGGCATCAGGCGCCACCGGCGCCCGCATCCATGGGTGTCTTTGCCGCCATGCCGGCACAGGCTTCGGTGGCAAGGGGAAATGCCCTTGGCTCACCCACGCCCACGGTGCCTGTGCCATCATCACCGTTGTTGTTGTCGTCCCCCCGGCAGGCGCCTCCACCACCTCCCTCCTCAGCGTCGATCTTCTATCCGTTCAACAATGTCCTCTATACGGTACCGCACGTCTCGGATCTGTCGGCGTCGGCCACTAGCGGGGCCGCGGACACTTTTCAGGGCCGTCCCCACTCGTGATGTTGCCCGCTCGGCAACACCATCGAGGGAGGGGGGGGGGAGGGGTTGCCGGCGGCAGGGGGTGTCGTGCACGTTGCCCATCGCCGCCGCTCAAGGCTTGGCGCCGTCACCCCCCTCCTCCCCCTGCGGGTGGGTGGTGGGGAAGGGAGAGGGGGAGGGGGCGGGTAGTATGTGTATGTGGTGGATTCGCAGCGCTTCCTCGGTAAGCTGCTTCGGGCAACTTACTGGATCACCTGAAGCGGATGAGGTCAAGATAGCGTAAGAGAGTACCCCTCAACGGATGCAGCATGTCTTTCGTCTCTCTTGAGATCTCCCCCTTTCTTTCTTTGTGTGTATGTGTGTGTGTGTGTGTGCCGATGGCTCGCTCAACTGCGTGTGCGTGTATCTATACATGTATACATTGAGATTCCTGTTGAGATTTTTTTTCATTATTGTCAGTTTTTCTTGTAGATGATCTCTTTTTTTCTCGCTTCATTTTTATTTTTGTTCTCCCTCCCTCCTCCCCCCACTCCATCCTCTCTCCACCCCTCCCCCCCCTCTGTGTAAAATTCGTGGTCATTCTGCTGTGTGATGTGAGTGAAGGGCGTCCTCTACCCTCATTTTCTAATTTGCTTTTTTTCCTTCACTTATGCCAATGGCAGCTGTTCCACTGTGACAATGCCTGCCCCCCCCTCCCCCCTGTGTGTGTGTGTGTGTGTGTGTGTGACGTTTGTCTGCTTGTGAAGCAGAGGAAGATGCCGTGCCTGGGGATGTCGCTCCGTGATGCGTTTGGTGTGTATTCGAGCCCACTCTTTTTCTTTTTGATGCACTACTGTTTTTTTCTGCAGCTCTTTTTCGAGCACATTTTTTTTTTGTAGATGTATCCACACACACACACACACACACACACACACACACACACACACACACACACACACACACACACACACACACACACACGTACATACGACCTGGAAGGCGAACATTTCTGTTTCTGCTGCCCAAATAATAATATATCTCCATGTTTGTATGCATGCCATTTTATTTTTTTTGTTTTGCCGCCTTTCTGTCTCCTCACTCTCTCTTTACCCCTCCCCCCCCCTCCCCCCTCTACAGAGTGGGGAAGTGGGAGATATTTGTGATTCTGTGGAGGGGGTGGGAGGCGGAGGCGGAGGCGCACCGATGAACGGGTGCATCACCAGAAGTTCAATGGAGAGAGCAGCAGCAGAAGGGCGGGGAGGATGGAGGGGAGAGGGGGAAGAGCGTAGACATCGCACACGTGATGCAGCATGTTGCACTTTGTGTAAAAAAATTGGTGTAAACTCGGTAGAACGGGGGTGGGGCGTTGGGCTGAGTGGTGTGCGTATGTGTGTGGGAAGGGAGTGGCTCGCATGGTGTTGTTGTGGCCATTGCTGCCTGCCTGCCTGCCTGCCTGTGTGTGGGGGTGGGGTGGGGGGTGCTGGCTATCTTTTGCACATCTCAAGAGGTACCAGGAGAAGGGTCAGTTGGGTATGACCAGCCGGGTAGGGGGGGACTTACTCGTGGTGTTCACTATCTCGACCTCATCCCCGGTTATATGTGCATCGTTGTTGCTGACGTACGGTGTGGGCACTCCTCATGCGTTCATCTCCCCCCCCCCCCCACACACACACACACACACACACACACACTCGGTTTTGACTGTGTGATGTACCTGCGAGGGATACACCTCTCTGCATGTCGTTTTTTTTTGTGGGGTGGGGGGAGAGAGGGGCTTTAGTAGGGCCACCCCCATGAAAAAAGAATAAAGAACATAACACCGAGTGTGGAAGAAACATATAAATACAGGATATGAGGAGGATCGTGTACACATGTATATCTTGGTGGAGTCATTTGTTCACGTGGCTCTCACCAGCGCAAATGGGGAGTAAAGCGGGCGTGGCCGGAGGTGGTGGTGGTGGGGGGGAGGGTCATGATGGATGGCGCGTGGAAGGAGGCAGCAAACGCAGAGGGGAGGGGGGGGGCGGGGAGGTCCGCCGCCGCCCCCATCGTGCCAGCTGGTACTCTTGGGAGGCAGCCAGAGCGTTTCTCGGGATGAGTGGGGGGAGCCTGTTCACGTGGTTTCTACTTTGTATTGCATTGAAGCGTATTCTCTGATTGCCTCTTTCTCTTTTGCACGCGATCCTGTCCGTCTCTCGCCTCCCTCCCCTTCTCACGCTTCATCGCGAGGGAACGAGTGCCTGGCAGAGACTCCCCCCTTCCCCCCCCCCCCCCCTCCCCACCCGCCGGTACGACCCGATCCATTGACACCATTTTTTCTTTTTCAAATGGCATCTGCAGGGTTTACTCAAATCTACTTCTCGATCACCGTCTCCTCCACACGCGCAAATACATTTCTTTCGTATCCAACTTTTCACACACGCACACACACACATGCACAGACGCGTACATATACATATGTATATTTATATTTATATATGTATGCATATACATACACACATGTCGTCTCTATTCATCCATCCACACACATATACATAAATATCTACCTACCTTTGTACAGGTGGTGTGCTCTCGTGAGGCGTGGAGCCCCCTCTCCCTCTCCCTCTTCTTCTCCCACCCACACAAACCACCTCACATAATACCGCACATATCTAAACATCCCGACAGGCGGAGAGAAAGATATATAGGTTTATGTATGTATACACACACACACACACACACACACACACACACACACACACACACAGACAGAGAGAGACGAGTGTGAACTACTTTTGTTTCTTGTCGTGGCGCTTCAGGTGTACCGAATCAGACGTTCAGAGTGAAGCCATTTGCCTCTCTCACGTCTGGGCCTCTGTGTGTTTTCTTTTTTCAATTCCTCTCTCCATTTTTTTTTTACATCTATCCGTTTGTCTGTGAGTTTTTGTGCGTCTGCGTGTGTGTGCGTCTGCGCGGCTTATATTCGACTGTCGTCGTCTCCAGCTGTGCTGTTTTGCTTGCTTCGTATACATTTCTGTTGACGTACAAACACCAAAGCGTTGGTGTATTCTCTTTTTGTTGTTTCCCGAGGGAGGAGGGAGAGCGGGGTGGGCCATAAGTGTGTGTGTGTGTGTGTGGGAGGCAGTGGTTTATTCAAGTAGAAAAGGAGGCCATTACCAATATTCTCTCAATCTTTTTTGTTTTTTTGCGCACGCACATGTTTTATATGTGTACGCTTCTTCGGGGATATCTCTATGTGTCTGTCTAATGTCTTTTTTTTTGTGTGTGTGATTCTGGTGTTTAAACTTTCAATCGTTCTCTCTCTCCCCCCTCTATTGCAGCTCACTAAAGAAAAATCTCCTCATAAAACATCCTGGGCACGTCAAAAACTGGTGTATACATATATATATATACGCGCGTGCACACACACACACACACACACACACACACACACACGACAGTCCAGAGGTCTGCAGTGCACACAGTGCAAACATTTGTGTTTTTACTTTGCACTCATCTTTTTTTAAAAAGATTTTTACCCCTTTCGTGTCGTGCTGTCCCGCCCTCTCTCTCCGTTGGCGAGCTGCACAACACACACACACGCATATATATATATATATATATGTATACACGCGTGTGTGTGTGTGTATAACTATATACATATGTGAATTCTCATTTTTTAGTTCTCCCCCGTCTTCGTGGTACGTCTTTTTTTCCTTTTTTGTGTTTGTGTGTGTGTGTATCTGCCGCATCTCCCCCTCCCCCTCCCAAAGCAGCAGACACCCACCGACATCTGTGCACGTGTCGCCGTCATCTCAGAGAGAACCACTCGACGGCAGGAGACCCTCCGCTTTCTCTCTTTCCCCTTCCTTCCACCCCGTGAAGTTACCAGGGTCGTCAGTGCACCCGTGTCGTTTCTTTTTTTTTTTTTTTTTGTTTGGAGGTCGGCTACCACGTCATCTTTGCCACTCTTCGTGCGGCTTCACACTCCCTCCCCCCTTTCTTTCTCTCTTACCCCCCTTCCCCCAGTCTCTGTGTGTGTGTGTGTGTGTGACCTTGGTCACTCATGAGCGGTCTCCTCCGTGAGATCAGAAAAGGTATACAGGGAGGTTGTGGCCTTGCTGGAGGTGATATGCTTCAGGACCAAGCAGCACATCCCCCAGCCAGCCCGCGTCTCAGTGCTGGCGGCAGCGGTGTTGATAACCTCAGCCATATTTCTATCAGCGCCAATCCTCTATACCGTAACACCCGCCGCGGCGAGGGCGGCAACCACGGCAAGGGAGGAGCGGGCTCTAGAAGACGCAGCAGCATTGTCCACAGTGATGCCTTTAGGGGCTCCCACAAGGAATGCACCAGTGCTGGTGTCTCCGCGACCGTGAAGGGGTCGTGTAGCAGAAAACGTGTTGGCAGCGGTGGCGCGTGGACTTCATCTCGTTCTCGTGGCAGCCTGTCCACGCTGGAGGCACCAGAAAGGGAGCCATGCGGCTGCGTGGGTGGGGCAGGCGCAAGACGGGGGTCATCCGCGCACGTGTCCTCTCCCAGCTTCGGCACAGACGCCCTGTCGGACGTCATGTACGGGCCTCATGCCGTGCCCAAGACGAAGAAAGGGAGCGGTCACACGCCTAAGCGCCAACTTTCTGGCCAGAAGTCCACAACCAGCGGTATCCCGCGCACGTTGCTCATGCATCGTGCGGGCATCCTCGTCTCAGCGCATCGGGATCATCCTAACCGCCTTGGCACGACGACCTCCAGCAGCCGTGGGAGCTCTCCTACCGACAGCGGTAGTAACATAGACGGCTTCGCTCTCTTGAAGCTCACACCTGAGAGCATCAACCCCGTCGCAGTGACGGTCAACGATGCCGTTGCGGAGGAGGCCGTTCACATGCAAGCTGGTGACATCACAGCCACTTCTTCCCTGTCAGCGTCTTTGAGGTCGTGCAGAAACATCCCCGCACAACAAAACGTCAGTGTCAGAGGCCCCACCGAATGCAGGGTCGCCACCGATGCACTCGTCGCCTCTGCTGCTACGCTGTTGTCGTCACCGACGCATGGCCAAGCCGACGGTTCACAAACAGGAAGTCACGTCCCGACTTATTGTGAGGACGACACGGCACAGCTGCTGATCTGCTCTCCAAAAGTACAATCAGTCTTTTCGAGAGGTAGCGGTCTCGGCAACCAAGAGAACAGCGGCAGCGGTGATGGTGGTGGTGCGCTTTCACATTTGCCATCCGTTAGCAGGGCGACATTTTCTTCTGCCTCGTTTGAGCACGGCACTCGTGCCGTGTCCAATGTCGATGCGGGGGTCCCTACCGCCATAGCACGGCCCTCTCTCACCAGCCTTCCCCTCGTCATTCCGCAGTCCATGTCCCCATCATCGTTGCCGTCATTCGCCGGCGCCAACGCCGCGACCACCACGACGGCCTCCGCGACCAGCTCGACTACGGAGTCATGGGTTGTTTCTCGCAACCCCACGATAGTGAACGCACGCATCTCCCTCACTGCTGCCCGATCCGCGATGGGGCCGACATTCGACAGCGCACCTGTTGAAACACCGTCGATGCTTTCAGAGGCCACCGCACCGCACTTGACGTTGCCGCAGCGTCTCACCCCATTGCCCCCTACCCTTCCCGTCACGGCGTGCGCAGCAACGGCGAGAGGCGGTGTCCACATCGCCACGGGGGGGAACGCCTTCGGGGTGTCCGAGGCGGTTCCCACCACGAGGATTGCTGCCGCCCCGGTTTTTCCGATGAAGAGGCACTCCTCTGGTCGACAAGTGTCGGTGTTCTCGGGGGAAGTCCATCTTGCTCCTGCTGCTGCTGCTGACGCCGCCGCCGCCGCCGCTGCCACCGACCCCCGAGTTGGGTACACGTCCTCGGATGCTACGTCTGTAACCTCAGAGGCCGCTGTCGCAGTGGCGATGACAGTATCCCCTGCCACTGCTCTGCATGTCGCTTCGTTGCCTCATTGTTCATCTGCTTCGTCCATATTCTTTGCCCCAGGCCTCACCTCGACGGGTTCGTCTGATACGCTTCACCAGGAACACGGCTTCTCCGCATTCCACCACGGCCAGCGCAGATCCCTAGAGCTTGTTGAGAACCAGACGAGCTCGCGGTCAATCTCTGCACCTTCTCCCGTGCGCCCGCTTTTGGCTGCAGTCAGCAGCCCGCACCGGCGTGCCTATCGCCTACCGAGACCGCTACCTCGGCCCCGCCGACCCCTCGACAGGGTGGACGAGGAGGATGAGGGCGTCGTAGCCATGCCCGTTTCAAGTCCCTCCACGGCTTCGGAGTTTTTTCACGACGCCCTGCCGCCACCGCCACCGCCAGTGCCGCCTACAATGCACAGTACCCTCTCGACCATGTTATGCCCGTCATCCAGGGCGAGCACGCCCTTTAGGCGCGGGCTGAGCATGAGGCCGCTGTCTTCATCCGTGTGTTCGGACACTTCCCTGACGGGGGCGACTGGAGGCGGCTACGCTGGACAACAGGCCTCAGCCGTCACTCAGAGGGCCGGCGGTGCTGTCTCACTGTCAGACATGTCTCGCCGTGTGTGCAACACGAGCAGTGTCAACCGTAGCAGGGGGAGCGCAGCATCAGAGATATCGATCTCAGCGGAGCGTAGCAGCAGCAGCAGCAGTAGCAGCAGCAGCACCACTATTGGCCCGCATCTCCAAATACACTCCAGCACAACCAGACTTGATACCAACAGCGATGGTGGCGGTGTTGTTGGTGGTGGTGGCGGCATGCCGGACCACGCGTTGCCGACGCTCAAGGCACCCGTCAGCCTCGGCGATGGCGAGGGGGGTGCCACCTGCCTGGAAAACATTGTGGGTGGTGTATCAAGGCCGTCCGAGCTGCAGCTGATGTCCCCCACGGACGACAGGGGCAGTCACCGCAACACCGCTGACGATGCGGCAGCGCCGTTGGGGGGAATTTCTCGATTGAACAGGCGACTCAACCTCGACTGCTGGCTGTCTCGACAGCTGGCACCACTGCAGTCTCTCCCCTTGACAACGCCGACAAAGGCTATCACGCGATCTGACACCACCGCAGGTCAGCGAGAGATGATGCGGATGCGGCTCTCTGAGTCCCTATTCGCGCCATCGGTGGCCGCCGAGACATCTCTTGACTACATCGGCCACGGGGAGGGCTTCGCTCTGGTGGAAACGTGCGAAGGTCTGCCATTACACGAGAAGGCCGAGAAGAATTCGATGTCGTCTATCCTCGCCGTACTATCCACCACGTTCAGTGGCGCCATGACGACGAGGCCCTTGAGTGGTCACTTGCCAACGTGCACCCCAGCACGGTCCTGTGATCTGAGGTCGAGCCCGCGCCTCGGGGATGCGGGGCACGGGCCTCAGCAACGCAGCCACACGGGTTCTTCCACCACTTCTTTCCCAAGCACGACAGCAGTATCGGCAACAGTGACCCTCGCTTCGTCGCACGGTGATGTCGGTGCGACACTCAAGGCCGTCAACACGACGACTACTGAGGTGACGTCGCCAAGCAGCAGCGCTGGAGGTCTGCCAGCTGTGGCGACGTCTACGAGAGCGCTCCGCGCAGTCTCAGAGCGACCAGAGTCTGAGAGTACAGGTCATCACTGTCACCCACGCCTCCCACTGTCTTCTTCTGATTCCCCCGTCAGCAAGTCTACGGCAGGCATGTTCCCCTGTCCTTTGGCGAGACCGTGCGAGGGCAGCGTGCCGGTAGGGTGCACGACGCAGTTGCCGATCGGTTGCACCACCAACCTCGCGCATACGCTGGCGCCTAAAACGCTGCCTGTCGCTTTAGCGCCTCCGCACGGCACCTGTCCGTATCCCAGCACGCTCTCTTCCACTTCCCCCGCCTCCCTACCGTCGCCATTCTTCAACCAGGGGGCCTTCGCGACCAACGGTGCCACTACTGGCGCTTGCACCGCCACTCCAGCTCCAGCTGCTTCCACCGCAACTGCCATTACTCGGTGCTTGTTGCCGAGACAGACTGATGCTGCTCCACCCTCACTTCTGTTTCCTGCTTCGCACGCGAGCGGAGACAGTGCTGGCGTGGCTGACGCGCGACCCCGGCAAACGCTGGGCGCGTCGGCACTCTCACGCAACTCATCGCCGTCGTTGTCGACATTGGTGTCGGCTGGCCCGTTGTCCAGCAACGCCGACGCTGCCATAACGGGTGAGACGCCCTCGCTACTTCCCTCATTAGAGCCCCAGAGGCCAGAGGCCGATGCTGCGGGTTGTCCGACTCTGCCATTAGGCACCACCAACGGCGCTGCGGTGTGTACGCCCAAACTCTTTCAAGGCGACGGGTTGCCCCAACCCATACAAGGGCATCGTATGGGGGCCGCGTTGCTTGTCGTAGGTAGCCCTGGTCCTCTCAACTGCATCATGTTATGCACCGCTCCTTCAGCGTCGCCGAACATACACACGCATCACGATTCTGCCGCCGAGTTTTCGAGCGGCATCGGTAGCGCCATGACAGTCTCCACACCAGTCAGAGGCGTGACGGAGAACTCTTTCCTGTTCTGCAGGATGGAGAGCCCGCCCTCCAGCGGGCAGCGTGATAGCAGTAACAGTGGCGCCGACGTCCTCGACGACAGCGCAGGTCGACCAGGACTCACCTTCTCTGTTTCTGTGACTGCTTCTGCAAGCGATGACCCTCATCAGATGCCGAATCCCCCACATTCACTCACCAATGGTGCGTCGGCAGTATTGTTGCAGCGGAGTGGTGTGGGCAGCGGACAGGACTCCACCAAGTGTTGCGGTGCATTGGATGTGTCCTCGCACTTTGGGGTCGCTCGGGTTGTGGATCAGCTGTGTAGTGCCCAGGAGAGGGGTAAGTCGTCGTCGTCGTCGTTGATTATGTCATCTACGGAGGCCGATGCCAAACCGGTCAACAGCGCCACAGACGAGCCGGCGACGGCCACACAGCAGCAGGCCGGCCGCATCGCATCCGGTGCCGTCTTAGCGACAGGCAGTCCAATTCGCACGATGCTCTGCGTCGACGCTCCCACTTCGACACCGTCTGCTCACAACTTGGCTTGCACGAAAGCTCCGCTGTCAACACGACACGAGACGCGGGAGGAGTCGTCCATGGGGTCGTCCTCCGTGACGGACCAGCGTCGCCTCGGCGAGTCTCTCTCAACCCCTAATCCGCTTTCCCCTGTACCCAACGTACCTGCCACGGCGACGACGACGACGGCATCATCAAAGCCGTTTCTCTTGCCCGCATCGTCGATGTCGCTCACGCCAGCGAGTCCGAGTGGCACTGCCTGTGGTGGCAGTGACCCCGGTGCGAACGCGGCGCTGTACGCTATGGGGCCACATGGGTTGTCGACTGCGAGTGACAGTCTTCGTTCAGTTGCCGCCACTGCGTGCCCGGGCGTATGGCAGCAGCCGCAGCAGCCGCAGCAGCAGCAGGGACAGTGCCCAGCCTTCACCTGCGACATGGGTGGCCCCGGTGCGAAGATTTGTGCGTTCTTCGAGGGGGGGTGTATAGCGGCCACCGACAACGGCGCATCCGCAGCGTACTTCACTTGCGAGAGTGGCGAGAGTTCAAGCGTAACCACCAACGCCGTGCCTCGCGTTGCCCCAGCAGGGTCACTGCCGTCAGTAAAGCAGGAGAGCGGCAATGGCCGATCGATGTCACAGTGGCCAATCATCTCGCCAGACACTGGTAGCACCCAATCCGATTCTCAGACGTCGTTCAGCAGCTGCGAGACGGCGGCTGTGTCACCTGCCGTGGTTCCTCGGCTTCGCAGGAGGACATCCGGGTGGCGTGCCACTAGCAGCAGCATCAGCGGCTCACGTCCTACATCTGCCACCTCACTGTCGATCGCCGCCTCTTTGCCCGGCGTGCGGGGTCCGAGGAGGCGCCGAGGTCGGCCAACGGGCAGTGACATGTCTGGTTCACCCAACAGGAGTAGTCAACTGCCTCCGGTCAACCGTAGCGACGGCATATCCAACACCACCAGCGCCTTCGTTCACGGCGGCTCCGTTCCAACGACACTGTTCGCCTCGGCGGCGGCGGCGAGAGCGGCTGCTGCTGCGGCCCAGTGCCGCGTCGGGGTTTTTACATCAGCGTCAAGTGAAGTACGTTCTTGTGGAGAGATGGATGCCAGCACCTACGCTGGTGGCTCGTCGAGACGCTCGCTCTTGCCCTCAATGAGGAGGAGCAGCGCCGCTACCTCCCCTATCCCGGAGGAGGGGGATGATGTGGTTTCAAACGGCACCGTAGTGGCGCTGCGATCCACCGCGGAGAGCATGCGAGGGGAGAGGGAATACAGGGCACCTGACCTGCTAGGTCTCAGCCGGATGTCGCTCGGCAGCGCCAGAGACGCTAACTCCGGTGAAGGCAGAGCGGAGGTTGTCGCGTCGTCATCGCTGCATATGTCGGACCACGACGCACGAAAGGTAGGCGGCAGGCGCCACACACCCACTGCATGTGAGGCGGGGGAGAGGATGACGGTGGAGACTCTTTACGCTGGACAAGGCAGTCAGGCGTACAGCATTCTTCAGGGAGGCGCTGTTAGTACCGTCGCGGGTGCCGCGGCTGCCACACGGCTGCTGTTCCCCGCCGGACCGCTCGCGCTGACTCCTTCGGCGCTGCCAGGGTTTATCGGTAAAGATGACCTCTGGTGTGGTTCAGCGACTTCTCGTGGCGTGGCTGCCCTCACATCCACAGCGGCGCCAGTATTTCGCTCTGTCTTGAACAAGGACGACAGCGCCGACACGAATGATGGTCCGCCCCTCTCCGTGAGGCCGCACTCCAGCTGCTTCACAAGTCGAGTAGAGTCAGCGAGGAGCTGCAGCACGGGCAGCCACAGCGCCGTCCCGTCCACTTCTGGACAATACGGGGCGTTTCCCATCGCCACAGTTCCCGTGTTGTCCGCCGCCTCGGCCATGTCGGCGTTCCGTTACACTTGTGGTGTCTCTGACGCTGGAACTTGTTCGACTTCCCCACCAACTCCGAACGTATCGTCATACTTCAAAAGTGCCGTGGCGGTGGCGCCGCCGCCGCCGCAGTGGGCACCGAACTGGCTCAACAGACCCGATGCGGGTGCGCCACTGCACGTCTTGCGGGTGGCGCCGCTGTGTAAGCGCACCTTTGTGAGCGCCCTCGCCCATACCAGCGCACCACTACCCGACCCAGCAGCCGACACGGAGGTGTCGCTTGCACTGCCGATCCCCGCTGTGCTCACCGACTCTATTCCCGCCAACATGGTTTCGCAGGTACGTCCGAGTAGCAGCGAGCTCAACCAAAGTGCCCCCACTCTACGCACAATCGACTCGAATACGCCTCCCCGATTGACCACGACAACGTCGCCGTTATCGTCGCCACTGCGCGCGACTCGTCGCTCCGGCAGCTCCAGCGCTTCTACTTCCCCTGCCCTGCCCTGCCTCTTGTCGGTGCCCCAGCAAATGCCTACCGTAAGGGAAATAGCGAGGTGTGCGCAGTTACGTGCGCCGGCGTCACGACTACCCGAAAGTAGACTAAAACACTGGACGCTAGCGAGTGACCACGATGGTTCGTTGAGTGGGGGTAGTAGGGACCATCAGCAGCTCGATGCCAACCTGCGCGATCAGCCGCCAACGCCACTGGAACCTACCACTGCATGTCATCAGCCCAACTGCTGCTGCGGCACAGACGCAGCTGCCAGAGCACTGATGGGTGCGAGCCATCGCACTGCCAGCGCGGAAGAGCGCAGCAGGAGCAGAGGCGCGGCGGCGACGCTCAACGCGGTGCACGCCCACGCTCGACCCAAACCACCAGAGCTTATCCCTTTGTGTCTCTCACCCACCGTGCTGGCTATCGCAGCAGAGGCTTCCAGCGCGAGCAGTGGCGGCCACCGCTACTCTGGCACCATTGAGTCACCGCCGCTCGCACTCGCGGCAAGCGAACGGCCCCTCGATCAATCCGAGGGCGCTGAGGTAGAAGAAGTCGATCGTCACGAGACGGCGTTGCGAGTTGCTCTGGCCACCACGTCTGTGCCGGCGAACAGCCGCACCATCGTCCCCGCCACTTCACGTTTGGAGAGTCTGACCGACCCGAGAGACCACCCCGACTTCGAGAATGATGCCACTCGCGACCCTGTCACGCCAGATGGAATGCAGAGCATCACGTTTGTTCCTTTCCTGGGCTGTGCCTCTCTGCTGTTGAGCTTTGAGCGCATGCCCGCGGACAAGAGCAGCAGCGGTAACTGCGGCAGCAGCTTTGTATTACATCACCTGTCCCCGGAGAAAATCCTGAACTCCGGCTCTGAAAAGCTGGACTTCGAAGCGGCGAGGTCGCGTGTGACGGCGCTGTCCTCTTCACCTCTCTCGCCCTCGTTCTCTGTAGATTTCACTGTCCCGGGGCACCTAAGGAGCAGCGACGGGAATGCCGCGAGAAGGGCTTCCGTGACGACATCAACCGGTTCATGGGCCGATGCCGGCGCCAGCGGTGTTGATGATGATAACGGCAACAACAACAACAACAACACAAACTCGCATTGTGCTGCTCCACTGCTAGCGAGTACGGCGGCAGCAGGCGCGGACTTCTTGTTACCGGTGCTCTCCTGCGACGCGGCGCCGGCGCTCTCTCATTTGTCGAGTCCCTCGCTGTTCAGCTCTCAACACCCAGAGAGCTCTCGTAGCCGCGGCAGCAGCCTACCGGGGCTCATACTGGACAAGAGCGCGACGACCTCGCCGTTGAGGTCTTCGCCACGACGGCAGATGATGCCCATGCATATGTCAATGTCGTCTGCTGTATACGGTGAGGCTGCGAGCCACCGCGTCTCACGACAGGTGCATCCACACCAGAAGTGTGTTGTGCCTGCGGCGACGCCGCCAGACTTGCCCGTGCCGCTCTCACGTTCCTTTTCGCGTGGCTGTGGAGTCGTACCAACGACACTCAGCAACGGCGAGCACACAGCCGCAGGGAAGGTGATGTCAAGCGGAGTCTACATCGTGCAGCGTGGTGGCGACGGCGGTATGCCTGGAACTCACGCGACTCGCTCAAACACAACAAGTCATCGCAGTCTAGACACTTCCTTCTCTACGAGTGAGATGAGAGGTTGGGCGGCAGTCACAGTGCGGCCTTCAGTGAGCTCACCTTTGCCCCGCTCTCCACTCTCTCCTGATCTTCGCTCATCTCCGTCGCCGTGTGCCGCCCCGGGCCCTGGCGCCGGCGGCACGACTGGGATGAACAGCAGTGGCCCCAGCGCCTGGGTGTCATTGGATCTTCCTAGTGGTACTCTCGCGTCTCTTCTCTACATACCACGGGAGCTACGTTGGGGTCCACACTGGCGTCATGTAAAGCAGCGCTTGGGCGGACCCCACAACACACCCTCGTATTCCCCGCTGGTGATTCTGCCACAGCCAAGTGGCCCCCTCGGCGCTGCGTGCCACCACTCCCCACATCAGAAAGCGGTGGCGACATCTTCGCTATCGTCCGCGCTCTTGGCGTCCGCCTCAGGGGTGGCGAGCGCGGGTGCGAAGACGCTGACATGCGCCTCCCTGTCGTGGCTGTCCTGTGAGGGTTTTATTTTGCCAACGACGGCGGAAGGACGGCAGTCTGTCGGGGACAACGTCGCGCCAGAGTCGGCGCAGGGGCGGCGCTTCTCGCAGTCGGCTCAGGTGAATCGCCGCTACACGACGCTCTCCTATCAGGTGCTTGGCATGCGACTTTCCAACGATGACTTGAATGAGTGTTCCCTGGTCTCTGCAGCAAACAACGCGACTGTGACGACGGTGATGTCAGAGTGGCCAAGCGGCAACAATGCCAGCGGCTCTGCGATGACGCCTCCGAGTTTGAGTGTGCATCCGAGCGATGAGCTGGTGACGGCGGACGCTGTAGAGGGGGGCGCGACGGCAGGCGTACGACGAGGCATTGGAGACAGCATGCGGTCGCGTCTCTTCGGCTTAATGGACACACTCACCGCCGGAGATGACAGCGTTAGCATACACCGCAGGTCGGATACCCAGAAAACAGAAGGCCGTCTCCCTGGGGGGAGCACACCTGCCACGCGCGTCAAGGCCAAATGGGATCCAGCTGAGCCACGTGAGCGAGGCGATCAGACATTCCACCGCATCGACGGCTACTGCCTCTGAGGATTCCCCACTGCAGGTGTTGACGCTGTCGTCGCAGGGCGGGGGGGCGGCGGTAGGCGATGGGACAACGTCTCGAGCGCCATGCTAAAGTGGTACAGGGCTCCACTGGCCTTGAAGAAGGCCGTCGCCACGCTCGCGGCAGTGCCGGGGGCGATGGGGGAGGACATACGAGGGGATGAGGTCGGCACTACCCACGTGTCGGGCGTCTTGCAGCGCGTTGTTTCTGTCGCTGTCATCCTCTGAGTTGGCGCTGCCCCGCCGCCCAAAGGCGCCGCCGCTCTTGCCGCCCCTCCACTGCGGTACCGCTTTCCGATTGTCCACCACCGATGACACCCAGTGTTTGCAGAGCACGACGTCCTGGGAGTAAGGAGGAGGGTGAGGGATGCACCCAGGAGGCCAAAGCAACAGCAGCTGGACGGGAGGGGGGGGGGAGGGGGTAGTCGACGGTCGCTTGGGAGCGGCGCCGCCTCGCTTCCAGAGGGACTGGTCACACTGTGGCTACAGCCACAGCCCATCTTTTACGTCTCCGGTTTTCACGATGCCCACAGATTTACAGTTTCCCTTGCCCACAACCCGAAGCGGCCGGGGGGGGGGCAGCACGGCGGGGTGGGGTGGGGTATAGAGACGTCACATTCGCGGCTGGTGGACAATGTCTTCCCAGAACTCAGTAAACGCGGCCGCTGCAATCTCCATTTGGACGTAAGGCGATTCGCTGAACCTCAAAGGGGGGGGAGGAGGACCACCACCGGTGACCTATACCCTCCACCGGCTCCACCTGCCCCCCTCCTCCTCCTCTTCCCCCACCCCCCATCAGTGTGCCTGTGTGTGTATATCTGTCACACATTTTTTTCCCTTCTGGTTCTGTACACGGCATTTGTACTAACTCCCACTCCTCTGTCTTCTACGATCAAATTGACTGGAGGGGGGGGGGGAGGCGGCTCCGTGTGTGTTCACTCGTCTCGCAGTTTTTGTAGAGCCTCTCTCTCTGTGTCTGTGTCTGTGTCTGTGTCTGTGTGCGTGTGTGTGTGTGTGTGTGCGTCCGTGTAGTGCCTTTCAGTCTGTAAGTGAGCTTACGGCACCGGGCACACACACACACACACACACACACACACACACACAGGGTGCCCTCCTCCCCCTTCCTTTTTGTATATCTTTAAATGTGGCGGGTGACCTGGGGGAGGGGTGTTGACGTTTTAAGGAAAAAACTCATGGCGGTGTTCTCTCTCTGCAGTGTTGTGTGTTTGTGTGTGTGTGTGTGTGGTGCTGGATGGGTGGGAGGAGGTGATGGGCGGCGGGGATGCTGTGGCAGTTGCAGGTGTCCTGGCACCCAGCGATGTGTCTACACAAGCGAGTTCACTCTGTGATGTCGGTCAATAGGGCCGACAGCGTTCCGCACCCATCCGGCACACATGTCCACTCCCTCTTCATGGCCACTCTCTAACCTTGACTTACCTGCCTTGGATGTTTCCGCGTCGAAGAGGCCTCCCGCCCTGGCCACACAGTGCAGCCAAAAAAGGGTTTTGCGAACATGGCGTTGTGCCCCCATATACGGGTGAGAGGGAGGGCCCCCCCCACTCCCCTCCCTCCCCGCCTGGTGTCGCTGTGCCTGCGTGTACACCCACGAATACGCTCCTGCGTGCGTGAGACCAGAGAAGCTCTTTCCAAAAGCCCTGATTTCTTCATCAGTATCCTCTCCTTGAAAAAAAAATGTGTTCTGAAGCCGCTGATCGCAAAATGCCTTCTATTCTTCCAAATCAACCTCCCCTCCTCCACTTCCCTCCACACACACACACACACACACACACACACACACACACACACACAAGCATACACACATACGGGCGCGCACATTTACCAGCGGCAACTACAAGAGGCCACGCTCTTTCCCAAAACTCCGCGGCGAGGACTCGTATCCACCAAAGGGAGGGATATCTACCCCCCCCCCCCCCTCCCTCCCTCCCCCCCCCAAAAAAGCTCCGCACCTCTCCTCTCTCCCTCCCTCCCTGCTTTTGCGAGTGAGCATTCATCTAGGCCGGTTGTGGGGTGTACACTCCTCAGTACTGTAGGGCGAGGAGAGACCCTCATCACTCGGGGGGGGGGCGCAGAAGATCACACGCACACTTGTGCGTGTGAAGTACTTCCGCGAGGCGGGGTAACGTGCAGCGTAGGACACCCAACAACAACAGCGATTTTTTTGTTTTCTTTCCACATCGTTACCTGTTTTTCTTATCTACACCACAGGCGGACGCTCCTGCGAGCGCACGCGCATACACACGCACACAACGACCAAAAGAGAGAGAGGGCGGCAGGGACACACTGTCCGCGGATCACTTCTCTTCTGGCCTCATATCCCTCTGTATTTTATGTGTCTCTGCGTCCAAATCATTTTTTTTTGCTTGTGTGTTTCTCGACCCCCCCCCTCTTCCACTTTAGACTCTCTCCCCTTCTTCCGTCCTCCACACCCACCCAACCCACTCCACCATACACGCACGCCGTGTCTATTTGTCCGGTATTGTCGTTTTTTCGTTGCATTCATCGCCTCCCCGTGTCTTTGTGTGTCTGCCTGCCGTAACCTTTTCTGTATTCCCTCAGCTTCGCATCCTCTTTTTCTTCTTCCTTGACTTCTCCCATTACCGGTCAGTGTTTTGCCTTTTCTGAGGCTCGACTGCTGCTGTGTTGTTGTTGTTTCTATCGCTCCCTGTAGCTCTGTCTGTATCTGTGCGTGTGTGTGTGTGTGTGTGTGTGTGTGGGCATCGTGGTTCGATTTTTCTTTGTACCTTGTGAAGGTCTTTCCCCATCTTCTCCCCCCTCTTTGAGTCTTTTTTTTTTCTTCCTTTCTCCTACACTCGTGGTGTGGACACACCGTGGATTGAGGGAGGGGGGGGGGTAACCGCGACGTCGGGTGCGCCTCGTATTTCCTGACCGTGCGGCTTTGGTGGTGGTGGTGAGAGTTCGTGGTTGCGATCGTAGTCGTGGCGCGTGCATCGGTCCAGAGGTGCGCGCACACACCCGCACGGCTCCAACGCCCCACTCTCTTGCTTTCTCTCTCGTCAAATCATTTATATCTTTTTTTTTTCGTTGAGCGGTTGCTTGGTTTTTGCCGTTGTGTACGCGGGCAACGCGGCTCACCCCCTCCCCCTCCCCCTCCCCCTCTTCTCCCCCTCTTTCTTCATCCACAATTCTTTCCTCTATTCCCCTCTCTTTTTGTCGTTTCTCATCATTGTATTGCATATCCACACACGCACACACACACACAGGACAGGCTTCCTCCCCCTCTCCCCCCCCTCCCCATCAAAAGAAAAGACGACGACGACGACGACGTGGGTACGGAGCACCTACGAAGTAAAGTCGTCCGGTGATACCTCAACAGCGACATAATTTCTTCTTCTAAAAAGTCTGATACACACGCGCTTCTTTTTATTTATTTTTTCATTTTTTTCCCAAATGCGTTTTCCACAGACACGACGGCGGCAGCAGCCGCTGACACCGTCACCACGGAAGGGGCTCCTGCTGCTGCTGCTGCCCGCGGTTTCTGGGATGGCAACGGCAGCAACTATGGGGGGTGCGACGACAGACAGTATGAGCCATAATTTCTGGTGGTGGCTCGCCCTCGGTCTCTCCGGTTTCTTCATTGTTCTGCTGATGTTCCTGCTCCTGTTTTTCTGGTATTTCTCACGGCCTTCACAGGTTCTCGTCCCAGAGTCGTCACGCCAGGGCACGTGTGACCCACTTGCAAAACAGGACAACAGCGGCGGACATGCTGGTCTGAACACCACTGTCTCACCACTCGCAACCGCATTGCGTCGTGGCAGCACCGACACTGATGACGGACGCCGAGGCTCTGGTGACGTCAGTGTGTGCTGTGGGCCGTCCACAAAGCCTTTACACAGTCTCGATGATGTCTATTTGATGATGTCCCTTGGTGAGGGTCGCGTCACGCCACTCCTTCGATCTAACGAGCGCCCATCGAAGCGTCAGCCGAAGGAGGCGACCATGCTCGTAGAAGGGTATGGGCCGAAGAGGGCGAAGTCGGGATCGGCGAAGCGATCTCCATGTGCTGATCTCCTCCACCCTATAGCTGCTGTGGCTCAGCGTGCTGCGCCGGTGACTTCGCGGAGACAGTCGCTCTCCTCGAATCCGCTGGGTGCTGCCCCCGGCACATCCACACAGCTGCAGCCGTCACCGCCAGCGCAGCGGCAGCGTAGTAGGGACAACCTCGCGCCCACGAAGCCCCGGTCGTGCGTGGACGTCGCGGCCAACTCGTCAGGCACCCCGTTAGCTGGAGCTGGTCTTCACAGGAGTACGCCATCGGTCTTTACCGACAATGTAGATGGCACCGCACTGCATTCAACCGTACTGGTGGAAGCATCGGCAACAGGAAAAGACAGCGACAGTGGTGTCAACCACCGCACCGCCACAGCGGACGGGCTCACCTCACCTATCGCGCCTGCGGTTGCGTTGGATGGTAAGGCCGCATCCCCGCCCCTACGTGGAGCACCTTTGCAACAGCAGCAGAGAAACTCGCGAAACGCCGTCAAGCAGTACTACTTTGGCTTCAAGCGTGCACCAGGGACCGAAGCCACTGGGGCATCCCTGGCGCCCCTGTCTCTTCGTGCGTCGCATGAGGCCGAGCAAGCGCCACGGCAGCGCCCTTCTCCGCTCGTACTGCGGAGCGCCGAGGGGGCTCACTCTGGGCCGGCGCTCGGTCTGAGCCACCAGGCGTTCCCGACCAATTCCATTTCCACCGCTGCGGCCTTGGCGGCGTCGACTTCGTGTGTGCTGCGCGACAGTCTCCCCTCTCTGACGTCGTTGGGGGGGTTGCCGCCAAAAGCAAGCGCGCCCGACGGGGATGGTGCGGCGGCGGCGCGCCTGCCGCCGTCTCGTGCATCGCAGTGTTGCTCGTTGCATCCGCAGCCGAACCCTCGTCTGGAGCTGTTTCGCGTGAGTGACGAGGGTAGCGGTGGAGTTGAAAAAGGGGCGATGTCCGGTGCACGGATCGACCCACGCCCGGTCTCACAGTTGGACTCCATGGAGAAGAGCTCCACCGGGCAGCCCGTTGTTTCACATGGTGCTGCTCCATCGTCTAACCCGAGGTCACACCGTCGGCCGCGGAGGCATTCGTTACCACCTCAGCCATCAGGACGCCCAAGTAGTGGTCCTGTGACGTTGTCAGCGGCCCAGCGGACTTCGCTGAATGGCAGAGCGGCAGCGAGGCGCTCGCTTAGTGCTACTGTGACGGGGAGCGTACCGCAGTTATTCTCCGGCAAGCGTAAGGCTTCGCTGGGGTGGCCGCCAGCCACAGCAGAAGCTGTCCAGCCCTCTAGGAGGGTGTCGGGCGGCACTCGGAACGATCGCGGCTCCGTAGTCGTACCCGTGTTGCCAGCCGCCTGTGCCTTTTCACCTGACAGCCTCACAGGGATTTCCAGGCCCTCTCCAGTCGCATCGCCCTACTCATCTACGGGCTTGCAGTCGAAGGTGACGGCGGCGGCGACCGTTGCTGCCCAGGACCTGTCCACAACAGCAACGGCCGCCATCCCTACGGACTGCGCGCCCATCAGCTTCTCGAGTCGAGCGGCGAGCCCCCATCGTGGCTCTTTGGGTTCCTCAGTTCATGGCCCCCCACCAATGCGCAGCACCCCGACCCGATTGCGGAACCCTATGCTGGTGACGTTTGTCAGCAAGGAGGGGCCGCGCGTCAGCAGCGTGTCTCGTGACGGCGACGCACGACCCCCGATCTTGCAGCCACACCGGCGGCTGCAACTGTCTCAGTCCCTCGAGGGGCCTGCAGGGTCGTTTCCCTCGATTCAAGTTGGCCCCTCAGCTGGCGATTGTGGCGAAGCAGCCCAGTTGGGGGATCTTCCGAACTCTGCATCGGCTGTATCCCCAGCACTCGCTGCTGTTGCTACTTCAGAGGCGGCGAACACCTGCGTGAGTGCCACACCACGGGAGGATCGCGGCCCGGTGCTCCCGAGCGCCACCGCGGCGTTAGGACTTGGCCGAGAGCGGAGCCCTGCAACTCGAAGGTTCAGCGCGGCCGCCACACCTACGCTGTCCGGTTTGGGGACCACGGCAGCACCGGCAGCGCTGCCTATGGGCGTGGCAGCGCACCGCGCCACTGCCACTTCGGCGCTCCCAGCCACTTTTGGTGCTCGCCAACAGGTAGCTGATGATGCGACAGCTGCCGCTGCCGTGGGGCCAGACCTCGCCAAGGTCGGCGGTGGCGCAGTCGGTCGAGAGAGGTACCATAGCGAGGATGGGTGCTCCGTGAGAAGTGAGGTGAGCACAATCGCAGCGGGCATTTTGCCTGCCGCCCGTGGCGACCGGCGAGGCTCAGTGATGATGCCGCCGTCGTACCCAAACACCGCCTCGCCCGCGCAGCTGATCAGTCCACGTGCATCCCCCTACTCCGTGCCCCACAGGGCACCCCACAGGGTGCAACCCAACTCCTCTAGAATTGAGGTGCTACGCATCACACATCCAACGGGTGTGGTGCATGAGTCACCGGCGCCGTCCGTGTCGCTGGAGCAGCGGTCTCGGTACTCTGACACGGTGGACAGAAGATTGTGCAGCTCATCCGCATCATCTAGTCACCACCACTTGGCATCCCTCAGCAGCACTGCAGTGCCGTCTGACTCCCCTTTTTGAGAGGCCCTGGGGAGGTGAAAGCGTCAGATATCCGCGACGATCATCGCAGCTAACGTGATAGGGGATGCAAGGCCATGTAATGCAGGAGAGGGGGAGGGGGAGGAGGAGGGGGCTCTGCCAGTAAACATTTTTTTTTTGCGATCAGAAGGAAGGAGGCCCGCGAGCGAGTGAGCGAGTCGCGCACAAAGCTTCGCGTGCACGGCAACCTGCCTTCTCTTCTTCTTCCCCCCCCCCCGCGCGCGCACTGTAGCCGCTATTTGTATGGTATGTTAGTCCCCGAGTGACTCTTTTTTTTTTCGGCCATGTGTGTGTGTGTGTGTGTGTGTGTGTGTGCCTTTTTTACTCTAAAAATAAGGTCAGCAAGGAGGAGGAGGAGGAGGAGGGCATGGATAAAAAAAGTGGTTTTGCACGGCCTGCCCCGAGTTGCGTTCCTCACAAGACGGAAAGCAGAGGTGCACGTGAGAAGGGGCGATATCTGCGTCTGCACGCCATTGAGTGTGGAGGACGCTGTTGCCTTTTTGACTGCACCCCTCTCTCTCTCTCTCTCTCTCTCTGAGACCTCCATCCCACCTGTTTTTTTTTTTTTCTCTTGGGTGGCGTCCAACTACGTTGTGTGTATGTATGTGTGGGCTACGCAGGATGTTTTGCGTATCACTCGTAGGTCAGCGTGCATTTTGTGTGTGATACTTCGATGTTACACGCAGGGGCTTTCCTCGTAATCCTTCGATGCGCTGCATGGGGCCTTCTCTCTCCCCCGATATCTCACTACGATGGGATTGATGGAGGGGGGGGGGGAAAGAGAGGAGAGCAGCCCGAGCCACACAGTTGAGTCCTCCAGACGCCGATGTGGCAAGTCTCCGCGCCATATGTGATGGTATGCAGCGACTCAAGAGCAACCGGGGAGGGAGGGAGGGGGGGGGGAGAGGCGGAGAAGCATGCCATACGGCCAGGGTGGGGGATGCGAGAGGGCCCTGGGCCTGAAGCTAGCCCCCCAACTCCCAGCGCTGAGCTCTTCACTTCTCTTTCCAACCCTTCACTCTAAATAAGTTGCGCCTAGGCACATCACCACTGCCTGCCCCCCCCTTTTTTTATTTTGTGTGTGTGTGGGTGGAGAAGGGGGGGGCATTGATTGCGTGTGAACCAAAATCAACAGCGCTCCTTCAAAGCGTCTTTCCTTATCCTTACGTTCGTCTTCCCTCTCTCCCCTCTCCCCCCTCTCACTCTCTCTTCAGGCCTTGTGCAACAAACAGGTACACCATGGCAAAGGTAGTGTCAACGTACAACGCGGCAGAGGAGCTGGCAAGCCTCAGCAGCACCTCCGTATTGGCCATTGACATGCTCGAAGAACCTTCGTTAGACCATGTCAGTGGCGGCAATACGGCTCCACTCATGGCGACAATGCCTCCTTCATCGAGCTCGACGCGGTTGTTGTCCTCGCGGGTCGCCGCTACTGGGAGCGAGGCACCGTTGCTGGTCGCAACGCGTAGTGGCCAGGGCCGCGCGATAACAAAGCATCCACCGAAGCACCATCACACCACAAACGAGGGGCAGTCGCTGGCTTCAGACACAGGCGGCGCGCAAGAAGGCAGCGACACCACGGGTGGTAACGGGCTGCATTCTTGCACCAGCACCGCGGCGGCTTTGACGGCGACGCGAGACGACACCCTACCGCGGCTCGCTCCAAACACCGATGGGGCCCCGCCCCGGCAACTCCATGCACCACCGGACGAGTGCCCAGAGCCTCTCGCCCCTTCGCAGGAGCAGCAGCCCCAGCCGAAGCACTTGAGGGTACTCTTCCCCCACCCGTCGACGCCTCGGCGATCGCCCAGGCAAATTTCGAATGCCCTCGTCGGCGACCGTGTCAACTTTGCACTCAAGCGCTCAGGAGCAACAGGAGCCACCTTAGCGGCGGCGTCCCATGCGGGAGGTGACCCCACACCTGGGCTGTTTTACACTTCACATTGGGTTCAGGCTACGCTGAACGGAACCGCAGCGCGTTCCCAAGCCAACACTGGGGCGGCGTGCACCTCTTCACGGTCTTCGCAGCCAGCGCGGCTGTTGCGCGGAAAGGAGTCGGCTGTGGCGCAGGCGGCCGCGCAGCTTCACGAACAGCGAGTCGCGGCGGTAGTGCAATCACAAAAAGAAATGCGTGATTTCGCAGTGATTATGCAACACATCGAGGCGAGCGGCGGCGCCAACGCTGTACGCCAACTGCAGCAGCGGCGGAGGCAACATGTGCGAGACGCTGCTACTGCCGCCGCAGGTGCTTCGGATACTCGTAAAGTCGTCGACAACGGAGGTAATGGGCAGAGGCAAACTCGTCGCCACCACCGCCACCGCCGCCGCCACCACCGCGAGGCTGACGGCTATGTGGAGAGTCGCAGTTTGTTGCAGAAGTCCGGTGGGCCACGTCGGACCAATTCACCTCACGACAGCAGCAGCCGCTCGACCAGCCGTCCATCGGGGCAACTTTCGCTGAGGGGCAGTGCTCGTGTTGGCGGCGGCGGCGGCGGCCGCGCCAGCATGAGCAGCGACGGGGAGGAGGCAGACGAGACGAGCTCCATAGAGGCCTTCTCCAAGATGAGTGGGCTCGACGACGACGACGACGCTGTTGCCGCTCTCAGCCCCCACCTGCGCGTTGGTGGCGAGGCGGGATCTATGCAGTTGAACCGAATTCGTGGACATCACCCGGATGCGAGCGGCCTTGCTGCCGTTGCGGCACCACAAACGTTCACCACGGCAAGCGCAGGTGTAGTCGCGACTGAGAACATGTCCCGCCTGCCGCTCTACAGGGTGCGTGAGAAGACAGCGCGTGGCTGGGTTGAGCTGCATCGCAGACGAGTAGATCTGTTGCACGCTGGGCCGCCGATGCTGCAGCGTCAGGTCCAGGAAAGTCGGCAGCGACTGCTGCGCGCCTACAGAGGCATCGCCAGTGAAGAAAGAGGTGCGGATCCGCACGCGCGAACGAAGCTTCGGGGGTCCATCGTGGCAGCCGCGGTCTCAAAGGATGAGTCGGACGGTGTTGCTGGGCACTCACCAGGAACACCTGTGCATCTAAAGAACTCCGTCGATAGGGATCTCACGGCGCTGACCATCTCATGGGGCGGCATCCCCGACGGGGTCCAGACCGACGAGGTCAATACCGGGAGTGGCGGTGACGACGACGGCGACAGCGGCGGCAACTATCAAACCCCTTTGAGGACGACTGACTTGGCCATAAATAAGAGGCGTGCGGGGCAGTCACCAGAGGTTGATGACAAGGGGGGCAGATCGTTGGGGGAGCGGGTCAGCGCCAGCAGCTCTAGTGTCGGCGGCAGCGGTGGCAGCCGCTGCAAGGACACTGACCCAAGCTGTGTGGAGGCCGATACCCCCGGTGTATCGATCGGGCCACCGCAGCGGCGTGGCAGCTTGTTAGTTCCATTATTGTCTTTGAACAGCGGCACCCTGATCGACGTCGACGCCCATGAGTTGGCACCTTCCACTTTGCATGCTGCTGATGGCGATACGGTGAGTCTTGGGCAAGCGAAAGACCACAGCATGCCCTTCTTGATACACAACGAAGAGCAGTACCTGCGCTCTGAGCTGCAGCGACTCCTGGCAGAGGCGAATGAGTGTACCTTATATGGGCTGCATAGATCCAAGAAAGGCTGTCTGTCCAGACAGCGAGGGGGGAGAGCAGCAGCAGCAGCAGCAGCGGCGGCGGCGGCTTCTACATGTCTCCACAGCGTGGGTGGTGAAGGTGAGTCGGTGCCACGCAGCCTACCGATGGCAACACCCCCAGATTGCTGTCTCCCGGGGGATAAGGCGACGCCCTCCGCTCGGCAACTACTGGCGCCGCTTATTCCTGGGCAGCGTGGGCCCGTGTGCGTGTCATCGGCCAAGACGACAGGCGGCGGCAGCGCCGTTGTGGCTCGTCGGTCTGCCGCAGATTCTGGCTCACCTCCGCTTCCTCCCCCGGCCCAAGGATCTCCTCAGTGGCCCAGGACTCAAGACGGCGTGCGACTCGGAAGCGATCTGGCAAACTCAATAAGCACGCTGAGCGCTATCACCCCCATGTCTGCTGCTGCTGCCGCGGCGGCGGGTGGGGCTTTGCGATCGCGCTCTGGGATGACACAGTCTGTATCTCCTCGGGCTTCTGCACTCGGCGCACCGGCATCTGGGGCTAGTGTTACCGGCGCCGCCCTGCTGCAGCGGCCCCCTCGCAACCGATGCAACAACAGTCTTCTAGGATCAAAGAGGGCCCCTCGACGCAAGCCACTGCCCGCGGAGGTGGGTGTTGGCGAGCGCGCCGCCGCGCTATTCGAGCATGAAATGCTCATTACGCGACAGTGGGAGGTGGAGGCCGACCAAGCGCACAGTCGCGACATCGAGTGCACCTGTGCCATGTTGCAGCGACTGCGGCCACTCCGAGAGCAGTTGATGGACCGCAGCATGGGCTTGGGCACCGAGCGCACCCGCACAGGGAGGTGTGATGCGGCTGCGACACCCGGACAGCTTCTCCCGACGCACGATTCCATGCCAGCAGGATCGTCAGAAGTGCAACCAGACACGTCGTCTGCGGTGGACACGTTGTCACCGAACCGGTTGTCGAATGCCTCTGCCCGCAGCTCCGCTGTGGCTTCCATGTTGCCAGTGCAACCTCTGATGCTTCTGGACAAGGAGGCGGAGAGCACGATCACACGATCGCACGTGCCACAGGCAGTGCTTTCCTTTCACCGTCAGGTGATCTACGATGAGGCTGTGCGGCTGGATGCGGCTGTTCGGCTCGAAGCGCGAATTGCCTACATCAAAGTGCTCACCAGACTGGCGCACAAGAGCGTGTCTTCCGTGTCGTGGCCTGCGGTCTCGGCGCTACTGGACGAGGCATGTGATCGGCTACAGCGCGAGGTGCACCAGGCAATGGGTGCATCAGCCCCAATAGGGGCTGATGCCGCTCGTGGGTTGACGGTGCAGAGGGCCACCGTGGCGAGAGGTTCTGCCGGGTTATGCAGCACGCCCCCCACGACCTCCTCACCTTTTCCGAGTCCTGTCGGCCTTCACACGGCTACGCAACCGCCGCCTCCCCTGCCAAAATCTGCGCAGCAGCCGCATGGCGGCGTCCTTCAGCAACTCATGGCCACCCACCTTAGCGTACTGGAGCTCTCGCAGTTGGCAGTCCAAGAGGTGTTGCAACGCCTTGCAGCGCTGTATCGTGTGCCGCTCTCTCTTTTATACGGATGGATTGCCGAGCAGCAGCAGCAGTACTCCTCACGCTCATACAATTATCAGGAGCGTCTTCACGCCATTGATCGCACGATACCTGGGGGCATGTCAGCAGCCAAAACAGCAGTGCAGATCACGCTGCACTGCTGTCGGCGACCTCCACTTGAATCCGTCCAGAAGCCAGGTACGGTTGCTAATCGCGAGGCGAGCGGCCGTGCCAGCGGCACCCAGCAACCGCAACAACAGCAGCAGCAGTGGTCAGGAGAGGAGCATAACTTATATTATATCCGCGTACGATCGGCAGTGCGCTCGGTGGTGTCCTCAGCGGTCCCGCTGGGCTCGACGGGGGAGTCACCCCCTTCCGGTTCAATCTCGTTGGCGCCCAAAGGTGGTGATCCAGCAGCGCTCGGTGATGGCGCGAAGACGTCGACGATGCACTCGTCCCCTGACCGCGCCAAGTTGTCGGGTACGTCGCCTGCCAAAGTTCTCGACTTCCTCCTCGAGACGTTGACCGTCCCTCTGACCTCCCCCGGCCTCAGCGGCGCTGGTCGCTCACATGATGAGCATCGCCCCAGCGCAACTAAGGGAGCGCTTGGATACCGCAGCGATGTCCACAGTGACAAGGACACTGCCACGGAGATGAGCGACTCTGTGTTGGCTGTTGAGCTAATGCAAGTGGGTGTCGATACTCCGTTGGCGGTCGGCAAACTAAGACTGAGCAGCTTTGGCTTCAACCCACAGCGCCACAACCATGGCGGCATCAACAGCGGCGAGCTGCGCGCACACAATGTGAGGATCACCTTGAGGCGCAGGGGTTATCGAAGCGGGGAGCTGACCGTCACGCTGGAGATCTAAGATATGTATGGTGGTGGTGGTGATGGTGATGGTGGTGGTGCATCCTTCTTGGCTAACGTGAACCAGACTGAGAGTCTTGTCGATGCTGGCGTCGCCACACGCATGTAGAATAGAAGCATTCTTCGGTCGTACCTCCCTCCCCTTTTTTTTCCCTTTTTATTCTGCTGTTCCTTCTATGCCCGAGGTGTGTGCTTCGGTGTGGTGACATCGATGTAGAGACTGAGCCCAGCCGACACACGTACACATCTACAACTCCCCCCCCCCCCAAATGCTATCGCCGCTCTTGTGCCCTCCCCTCCTCTCTTCTTCGTCTGTGGCCTCCTTTTTTCATGCTGTGCATCCTACAGATAGGTATACAATCATCTGAGAAGCGGGCAGCAGTCTCATCGCCAGTGAAGTGGCTGCATCTGAAGACGGTGGGGGGTGGGGGGTGGGGATGGGTAGTGACGGCGACACGTATGTCTGCTAGCCCTTCCTTTATTTGTTACGTAAAGAAATATATGTATATATATATATGTGTGTGTGTATATGTAGTTGGAACACATCGCCACAACGCACAAGGTGGTCGCCAACGCTGCAACTAACTTAGAGATGTACAATAGTAGTCTCCAACGGATTCATGGTGGACTCTTCTCCAAATTTTTTTTTTTTGCGGGGAGGAGGAGGAGGGTGCGAGGAATTAGCTTCCCTCTTTATTGTTTCGGTTTGCTTTTTTTTTTATATTTATAGGTTAAGTCGTTCATGCAGACAAGCTGCCACTGTTTGCTTCACGCGTGTATCCCCCTTAGTTGCAACACACACACACACACACACACACATTAACATCAATACATACATATTTATGCATGTATTGATGTTCGCGTGTGCTTGAACATCTGTCTACGCATTTTATTCGCTTTTGCTGGACACCCTATGATGAGGAAATGGGATGTGATGGGCCATTCACCTTCTTCACCTCCTCCCCTCCCCTTCAATTCGTAGCTGATGCCGCTCCCCACATATTTTATCTTCCTCCTCTCCCCCTCTCCCCCCTCTCGCCTTCTCGCCCATGGGCGCGCATTCTCCTCATTGTCCCATATATATGACCACTCCCACAACTGTGGGGATGGCGCTTCCCCACTTGGTTCATCCAAAGAAGTAACAACCCCTCCCCCCTTTTTAAAAAAAAAGTTTTCACCGGTATCGTTGCCGCCACCACCACCGCCATCGTCGGCGCGGTCATCCGTGCATTGACCTCCGTTGTCCCCCTTGTGTGTCGTTCTCTGACTAGTCTCCCGCCGCCCTCCTCCTACCAAGCACCACGCGCGCGAAGAGTCTTCGGCGTGCGACAAGCATCCAACCAGGTTGTCAGAGGACAAGAGGAGGAGGTACAGCACCTGTGCCAAAAAATACTGGTGAAGGAAAACTGCGCAAAGGGAGGTGCACTAGAAAAAAAAAAAAAACAGCACGTCAACGGGCACACAAGGTGGCAATACTCGTACAGCAGCCCTCACTTCGCACTTGTCTTGCGGCAGTCAGTGGGGCATTTTATTTGCAAGCGGAGGCTCCTAGCACATTCCTTGACGAGGGAGGGCAGACACCTGTGTTTGTATTTGTGTGTGTGTGTGTGTCTCTCTTTCTTTTTTTTTTTTACTTTTACTCGTTCTTGTACTCACACGTGGGTGGCTTTAGAAGCGTGTGTGCGTGCACACAAACTCTTTCGAGTCCCCCCCCCCCACCTTGGTGGCTCTGCCGTCCGCTTGCTGTGTATTTGCTGAGGGGTTTAGCTCTCACGTTGTGTTCGCGTGTTTCCGTGTTGCAGCAGACGGGGAGAAGCGAAAGAAGGGCAGAGGTGGTTGCCAACAGCGGCACAATGCGGCGACATGTTGTGTGCCGTGACGGCGCCGCTCCCTGCTCGTCGGCGGTGCAGGATCTGTTGTTTCACAGTACCGCTTCAGCATCCCCAGCGGGGGCGGCGTCGCAGCGGGCTGGCGCCGTGATACCGATAAAGCGTTATGCGCCAAGTGGGGGCCGAAGCGCTCTCACGGTCCCACCGGCATCGGGCTTCCCATCTATCATTCGCTGCCTGCAGTCTTTGAGGCTCATGAATGGTGCATATCTGGTCATGCAGCGGGGTACAGTGCACAAAGTGTCGTCTCCGGCGGCGCCTGTCGAGTCCGCGACGGGTACGTCCGTCACACCGACTGCAGAGGTCGCGACGCCGAGGCGTGTGAGATTCTGCGATCGAAAAGCAAAGCGTGCGGCAGCGAGCCGTGAGACGGCCACCACCAGCGCTGAGCAGAGGGAGAATAGGGAGGCGGATCCCCAAGGTGGCCGTTCGTGTGAGGTCCGTGGCGCCGACTGCCGTCACAAAACCCCGCCCTTGTGCTCTGTCGCACCCGTGCAGAGGGCGCCCCAATCGCCAGGGCGGGGGGACGAAGAGCAACGCACCTCGAATAGGGACTTGGAGCTCATTCAAGCCGCTCGCCTTCCCGCCCCGCCGACGCGAGATGACGCCACACCAGAGTCGATTTGCAGTTATCTGCTGACCCTGCGACGTGCAGTCGCCATGAACCGTAACGGGACATGTGGTGTATCCTTGACGCGCCGAGCTGCCGCGGTGTTTCTGTGGCAGGTTCTCCCGTCGCTGATGACTATGCCACCGGTTCCAAAGACTGACACGCTGACAGGGGCAACAGCGTCACCGGTCACCGCCACCGCTGCGCCGTTGACTACCACGTCTGGCGCCGACACCACCACCATCACTAGTCGTGACGCTGAGTCGACGGCAAACCACTCTAGTTCCGACCTCGGGCGCACGGGACACGGCACGGCGGAGGTCACCCATCCGTCTTTCCCCCCTCGACCGCCGCCGCGCGCATTTCACACGAAGACGTCTGAGGCGTCGTCGGCCAGCAACGGAGCATTTTTGCAGCATCATGAGTGGGGCAAGGGGGCTGTGCCATGGACAGAGATGCTGGCGGAGGCAGTGCTGTTGCTGTGTAACAAGATTGATATCGAGGTTCGTCACCTGTGGGCTGCACGAGCCGCCCTGCTCTATCTCGTTTCTGAAGAGGAGAAGAACCGCGTCGATCCCTTGCAGCAACGGTCCATCACGTCCCACGCCACCTCAAGCGGACTGACACGCACGCTATCAAGTGCTCTTAACGATAAGGCACAACTGGCACTTGCTCTAATGCGTACGCTGGAGAACAGTCGTCGTCAAAGCCGATTGATGCGCGAGGTGCTGCAACCGGTGTCACTGCGGTTTGCCCGGTCTTCACGCGAGAAGCGGTCTGGCGTGACGTCTTCGGACGGGCTTCGCCGCGGAGGTGGTGGTGGTGGTGGTGGTGTTGCGGCGACAGGGTGCACCCGGCCAAGGAGTCGTGACGCACATGCTGCTGACGTCATGAGTGGCAACGCCAAAAAGACTACAGACACATCAACCGCACAACACGCGGCCGCCGCGTCCGTGCCTCAGCAGGGAAGCTCATTTGTGTTCCTGGAGCGCTACCTCGCAGACGGGCTGTTACCCCTCCTTTACGCCGAGTTTGCACACTTCTGCCGCGCAGTTGAGCAGTGGCACGACTGTAACTCGTCTGTTGCTCCCCAGACTGGTGTAGAGGCGACCGCGGCGTCCGTGAACACAAGGAGCGCAGCCCCAGCTGCCTCACGGCTGCCTCGAGACGGTCAGGGCCAAAGTGAGGCGGGCGGCCGCCGCGGCTTGTCCAATATATCGCGCTCTGACATGGAGACCTTCTCGTTGCTCGCAGCGGTGCTGCACCGGACGCTCAGCCTGCACAGCGTCGTGCGCAGTGGTGACGACGTGCACTTTGACTTTAGGGAGAACAGAACTGGCGCATGTGTGACTGTGACACCGGAGTCACTCACGTCCATCAGCGGCTTGGGCAGCTGCGCGGAGACACCCACTGAGCTTCCCCAAGGCGGGCAAGAGCTTTCGCATCAGGTACAGACTCCTGGTGCAGTCGTTGGCACGCCACCGAGCAGGCCGCGGTGTCAGCCGGCGGTACCGCTGCGTGCATTCCGGCTCGCGATCGAGGCCGTCGCCACGCAGCTCGATGCGATTGGCGGGCCCCACACCGGTGCGCAGGAGCTGGCTTTGTCTCAAAGCTCAAGTCGACACTTGGAGCAGACCTTCACCGTGGCCGGTGGTTCGCCGCCGCCGTTTGTACCGCCACACAGTGCCCCTGCCGTTGTCGGTGCCCCCCGCACAAGCAACGGCAGCGGCAGCGGTTGCGGCGGTCAGCCTCCGCATTCATTGTCGCCATCGTCGGTATCGCGGTTTGGCGGGACGGCATCTTCTGCGCGGTCTTCGCATGTCCCTCCAGAGGCTCCAGGGAGGATCTGCGGTGATGACCCTGGCCATCACCAGGGCAGCATGATGGCAGGCGGTGGATCGCCACACCGGGGGACGCGGTCGAAGTCGACGTCGTCTTCGACTCTCCGGTTTGGCAATTTTAACATTGACGGCTTTTTGCCGGTACTCAACTTGTGTCTCCACGATCGATCCTTCCATCTCTTCCTGACAACTTCTGCGTACGAAGCTGGTGGCCCTCAGGATGCAACGGCGTTGGCAACAGGCAGCCCCATCCCCCCTTGCTCGACGACTCTGGCAAGGCCCAGCTCATTGATGGAGGGGGATGTGGTGGCGCTCGCTGCAGCCGTCTTGAAGCTTCTCCTCCTTGGTGTATATTGGGCACCACTCTGCCGAACGTACCAGCTGCCCACGGTGCTGGCTCTCTTCACTCGCGTGGCAACCGCTGAGCTGACCCACACGGCCACAGAGAAGAGCGCGTCACGAGCGCCAGCGATGGCCGGCCCACACGCTTCTTTGTCAGCTCCCACTACAGCCCTCCCCAGCGCAGAGGCGTCAAGTGAAGTGGTACCGCCTGCGCCACTGGATACAGAGGTGCTGAGGCGACTCCGAGGCATGTTGCTGCCTCCTAGTGACGATCTTGCAACACCATCGTCGCCCTTTGTGCAGCAGCTGCGTCGGCTAGTCTACTCCAGCGGACGCTACCTTGAGAGGACGAGCTTCGGCAGCTTTGCATCCATCACCACCTCCCTCGATCGAGTTTTATCTCAGTGGCCCATGCACCAATCCACGGCGGTGCATATAGCCTCGGTGCAACCCTTCGGCGGGTGCGCTAATGCAGGAAGCGGTTGTGCGAACAACAAGGGCGAGGGCGGTAGTGGTGGTGTCGATACTACTTCTACTACGACAGCCGCCACAGCGTACCATGGCAGTGGGTCTTTGCTTCCCTCTGCGACCTCGCTACCGAGCAACGACGTGGTCATGCCAACTGAGACAAAGTCTGCGGCTGACGCTGCTGGTGCTGTTGTGTCTCCTGCACAGGGTTCGGGTGGCATTTTTCGAGCTCCGGTTGCGGCGGGGTTGTCTACGTTACTCCTTTTCGCCGCCGTCGCCGACGAGTTTTGGGCTCGGATGCGCGGGCGCATGATCTGGCAGTCTATTTCAAGACGAGGAAGAGCTCACTCCCTGCCTCCCTCAAATATGGGCGCCGTCGACGCGCGCCACGGCAAATTTATAGGGTATGGGACGCGCACCTGCACCTACACGCAGCTTCAGGTGACAGTGCCAAATCTCAACAGCGGCGTGGATGCAGAAGCAGCAGCTGCTGTTCGAGCGACGCTGCTTGTGCCATCTTACGTACTACGGCAGATGGGACTGCGCGTTGTGGCCGCCGAGCGCACCAGCACACCAGATGAGCTCCTGAGGGTGTTCCAGACCAGCGAGCGTGTGGAGTCCTACATGGCAGTGCCCAACAGTGCCGGCTGCGCCACAGCAGCGCGTCCGCTGATTAGTGAGTATTTGAGGGGAGACTTTATGTGGGGCGCCGTCCCGAACAACGCCTTTGTGCCGCTGATCACGGCACTGGTGGATTTGGAGGTGACAAGTATAACGGTGCCGGAGTTGTTGATGCTGAAGGGCAGTCTGGAGGGCGGCACCGGCCTAAAGCGTGCGCAGGCCACCAGCTCGAGACTCCAGGGGCGCTTCACCGAATGTTTGTTGCCGAAGACAATAGTAGGTTTGAAGGCGCGCATCTCACCTCACGAGTTGCGTCTCCTGACGTTAGACGGCGAGGACGCACGTGCCTTGTTTGAGGAGAACAACGCTCGCGCACTGCAAGGCATGGGTGACACAGATGGTTTTGGCTGCGATGACACGTTGCCGCTTCTCCACCTCACGCTCCGACGAGTCGGCAAGGACGGCTGTGTGATGGACTCGCCACCCTTGTCGACAGGGGCGACGTTGGGCGTTGCTTGCCTGCGCACGGGTGGGGCAGGAAGCACCGCATCATTGCCAGCCCCCCAGCCTGCGTCTTGTCAAGGGGTAGGTGAGACCGCGTCAAAGAAACACTTTGGTGGCCAGCCGATGTGCTACAACCTCGAATCTGTCACGGACATGCTGTGGGAGCCAGCGTACTCAGGATCGTCTGATGAGAGCGCGCGGATACCACGGAAGGCCCTTGCGCCGCTGCTTCGATCGGTGACGCTTCTGGCTGAGGCGGAGCGCCGTGTCGATGGCGCCGTGTCGCCTGACCGCAGCACGTGTCCGCCAGGATCGGAGTCTGTGAGCCTCCGAAACATTGACCTCATCTTGCGCATAGCCTATCGCTTGCTGTTCGACCCCATCGATGGGGCTGCAGCCGTCACCGCGCCAGGTGCGGGGGTGCCGCTGGAGGCCCTCGTGACGTTGTACATAAGCCTCACCAGCGTGTCGAGATATCGACCCGCCTCGTCGAACCTGAGCGCGTTCGGCGCACACGCTGCGTCGCGTAAGCCGCCAGAGATGTTGTCCCCCGTCATCAGAGGTGCGCGCGAGGCCCAGCCTCGATCTAAATCACCTGTTCCGGCGTTTGTGCAGCTCGGGGTGAACTGCTGCTTGGCCCACTGCGAAGTTGCGCTGCGGGCGCGGCTGATGGCCATCGCGCACGACAGCGTCGACAGCAGCGCAGGCGACTCCACGAAAGCAGAGCCCGATCATGTAGCCAATGATTTGCGGGTATTACTGCAGTTGGCGGTGTTGGCTGAGGAGCTTCTGCCGTGCCCAGCAGATATGGTCTTGCTGGCCGCAGCGGGGACGAGCGTGTCGACAAACGAACTTGTCCATCGGCAGCTATTTCGTGAGTTGGGCGCGAGTCTGCGCGAGGCCCCGCTGCAAAGGATCGCTGGGGAGGTGTCGAGGCTTTTGTGGTGGGTCACACGACGCGCGGACGCGGAGGCGAGGGGAGAGGAGGTCTCACAGTCGTTGCCTTTGACCTCGTGGGTGGAGACACTTCTTCTTCAGGAGATCGGAGTAAAGCGGCCGCCAGTGACCAACCCCGGTCCCACGAGCGCCTGGCGCTCGAGTACAGGCCGTACCACCTTCCAACTCTATGAGTGGGCGTTGCTGCCCTTGTACACAAAGTTGGAGGCGCTGTCTCAGGATGCGGCTGCAACTACGCCAACGCGTCCGCAGTCGTCGTCAGTGCCTTTATTGGACGACTTCACGTCCCTAGAAGATGATTACAGCGAGTATGCCGCCGGGCTCTCCCCGAGTGCGTGGTTGCTGCAGCCGCCCTCGCATGGACCCACCGCCGGCGTGCCGTCGAGAGCCACCACGGGTCATGCAAGTACCGGCAGCGACGGCAGCACGACGACGTTCTCCGGTAGTTTTTCGTCTGTAGCGCGGCACACGGCGACGCTCGAGGCTGCACTCCACGCATTGCCAACCCAATGCGACTCCTTTCACGTCTTCCTGCATGTGGTGCGGCAGCTGTTCCTGTCACACCCGGTTGTTCTGTCGACCGCTCCCGACGCGGCGCTCTACTATGAGTTGCGCTCTCCCCGCGCTGTGGCTGCGGATCAGAGGAGCACAGCCTCGACCGACTCGTCTACTTCGACATGGTCTCACATGGGTGTTGCGGCGATGGGGCGGCGGGCGTGGGCA
Source organism: Porcisia hertigi (assembly GCF_017918235.1). NCBI lineage: Eukaryota > Euglenozoa > Kinetoplastea > Trypanosomatida > Trypanosomatidae > Porcisia > Porcisia hertigi. The sequence goes on from NC_090565.1 coordinate 357,143, forward strand.
ACACTGCCAGCGCAGCGAGCGGAGGTGTCACACGGCCTGCGCCAGCGTTACGTTGACGCCCTTTTCCGCCTATTCAAGCGACTTGTCTTTCACCAAAGCTGCACCGCCGAGGAGCTGGTCGAGTTGCTTCACCTGCTCTGGCTGGCTGACCCACACGCCTCCTCTGCCACCACCTCGGCTTCCTCCTCGACGACGGCGTCGACGTCGCAGTGGCCGAGCCTTTTTGGACGCTGCAGCAGCTTCGTGAAGGAGTCGCTGGCAGAGTTGGATGACGCCGCTGCTGCCGCTGCTGCTGCTTCGGTGCAGGATGGGCATCAAAACTCGATGGATGACCACAACGCCATTCCGTCGTCATCGCTGCGCTCGAGCGTGCCGGATGTGCTTCAAACAGTGTACCGTGCAGTGCACTACGGCCTCACCAAGAGCATTGCGTTCAAGTCACGAGAACTCCACTGGTGCTCAGTCAACGCCGCGGCGCTTCACCCACGATCGGTCGTGTTGTTCTTACAGTGTCTCAACACTGTAAGGGGGCTGGAGGAGCAGCATCAGCGGCTGGTCTCCACACCGCAGCCGCCCTCAGCGCCGCTCTTGCAGGAACAGCGGCTTCGGGGTGAACGCAGACATCACTCACTCAGTCGATCCCACTCGAGCGCGCTCGAATTGTTCAAGCCCTTCGTGATTTATGCGTCCATTACTGGAGAGGCTATGTGTGGTGTAGAGAAGATGCGTTATATGCCGTTGGTACTGGAGGCGTTGAGCGAGATGGACCCGCAGTTGGTGCTCGTCGTCATCCAGGCCGTATTTTCGGGGGCAGTAGGGTGTGCTGAAGCCGGCAAAGGTCCACGCGGTGGTGGTGGTGGTGGTGGAGGCAGTAGTGGTGGTGGTAGGGGCGGCGGCGGCGGCAGCGCACGCGAGCGAGGTGGCGCATCGAGTATGGTCTACTACCACAAAGTGCTCGCGGGTTCGCGGGCGGGTCTGGGCTCCCTGCGCATTCTCGAAAACGGACATTTCCAGTCGACCCGCACGTCCTTCAACGGGAGCGCCCAGGACCGGCAACGACTTGTAGAAAGCGTTGCAGCGACTATGACAGCGTTGCTGATGGTCACAAGCCACACACAGGCGTCGTCGACGGTGTGGGGGGACTCGAGCGGAGGTGGCACAGGCGGGATCGAGAATGCCGGTCCGGCCATGGACACAGGTGCAACGCCACAGCGAGCGCCGCCCGTTCACCTTGGCAGAGCGCATCATCATGCGCTGATATTTCTTCGCAATTCTCTTCTCGAGCTGCTGTCGGTGGCGCGCTCGTGCCGGCCGCTGCAGTGCGCATCCGAGTACACTGTGGTCCAAATACTGCAACTGGCAGTGGTTCAGGAGAGCCCCCGCCTCGTTCGACTGCTACAGTGGTTATTTTTAGCCCTGCTGCTGCCCTCCGTGCGGAGAGTCGATCGAGCCGCCATTAGGCCTCTTGCTTGGAGTAGGCCATCTCATAGTGGGATGGAGGCTGCAGCTGCTCCACCAGGCACTCTTTCGGCGTCCTCCACCTCTGCGGCTGATAGCCCTGCTCGCAGCGGTGACGGCGATAAGGCCACCTATATGGCGGGCGGTATCGTCATAAGCCAAGACACGATTGGGAGGGTACGCGTCCCAGCCACGCGCGAGGCCCTGCTGCTGCTTCGCCTCTTGCCGGTACAGTGCTGGCGCTCCCTGCTTCAGCGTGATGTCGCGTGGCCCAGGTACCGTGGGTACGCGCTTCACGGGTTAAGCAGACGTCCGCAGTCGGTGCCTGCTGCTGCTGCTGCTCCTGCGAGGGGCAGCAGGCGAGCGGAGGTCGCAATGCGAGATCCTGTGATAGAAAAGTGGAATGGGGTTCGCGGATCCCTGGTGTCTACTCTTTTCTCCCTGGACATGGAGTCAGTCATGTGTCTAGCAGAAGAGGCGATGGGGCCAATGGCGCTGTTGGTAGTGACGACAGAGCTCTTGCGTGCAGCTTCACGGCGGCGTGCCTGTTCGGGCGGCAGCCCTGCCCGCTCTTGCAGAGATGTGGTGGACGTGAGGGGCGGCGTATGCGCCACGAGAGAAACCGCATCCCACACAGAAGATCGCCAGCGTGCGATGGCGCACAGAGTCAATGTGGGCGTTGCTGAGCCATGCCGCGTTGGTGACGACTCCCCTTACCCAGCCGTGTGTACATCGTTCGAGGCGTTGCGTCGGTACGCGTCTCGTGGGTCCGTGCTGACAGAGGAGGCGGTGCAACCGTGGCTGAAGGCGGCGTGCGATGTGCTTGATCAGCTGTCGAGCACGCGGCACACCGACTTCCTGACGGTTCTTGAGCGGGAGGCGGCGTGGCAGCGGCGTGTAACAGAGGCATCCACGTATCGTGGGGCGGCAAGGGAGGAAGTACCGCTGGGCGTATCGCACCAGACCGCTGTTGAGACGGTTAGGGCGGCTAGGGCGGCCGAGGGATCTACAAGGGATGGGGCTACAGAGGCCGCAGCGCCCACGTTTGTCCTCGGCGAAGATGGCGTGCCGGACGTCAGCGACATCGACGGTAGCAGCGGCGAAGGTGATCATGCTATGCTGGGCGCTCGCACCGGTGCGGCGGCGGCAGCGGCCAGGGGTGCGGCGAGCGCTGTTGGCGGCAGTGTCCGCGGGAGCGCAGGCCGTGCGGCGGCAACGGCGACGACATCGACGTCTTTTTTTGCTGCGACGACAAATACAAGGGAGGATGCCCCAGACAAGTGGTCGCCTGACTTGGACACGGCGGCGGCGCGACCGTTTGTGCTTGACTGGAGACCGATTGTAGAGTTTATGCGGGTTGTGCGTCAGGTGGATCCGGCGATCTCTGCCCGTCAAGTACGACTGGAGTGGTGGATGCGGCAGCCAGAGTTAGCGACCGACGCGCCATTGTCGGCGCGGCTGCTGCCAGCTGCTCACACTCACCCCCTCTCGCCAGCAACGTCGATCGATCTGCCTGCGTCACTCGCAGAGGCAGCCATGCTGAATCACATTGACGATGCACGTGACGTGCTACACAATGCTGTTGGTGCTATCCTGCAGCATGTGCGGGAATACTGGCAGGCGGCAGACCGAGTGCAGGGTGCGCGACCGTTACTGATGATGAACATGCGCGACGCCCTGAATCTTTATGCCTCGGATACGCACGAGAACCGGAACAGGGGTGGTGGCGGCGTCTTGGAATGGCAGCCGGCAGCTTTCTCTAACAATGGAGGTGTGACCGAGGAGACCGGGGAGGTGGTGTCTCCTTCAGCCAAGTTTGACACCCGTGACACGGTGGACGTTCTCGAATCGTCTCGATGGCTCGAGGGTGGCGTTGGCAGCAGTGTAAATGTCGACGGGAGTCACAACCCCTGGACGTTTTCCAGCGCTTCCATCGCCACCAGCACCGCGGTACTCGGGCTGGTGCGCCCCTGCCCCACCCTCTCGCTGCCGTCCATGCGGGCGGTCAGTGCAACAGGTAGGGCTACGACGGCTGGTGAGTCCAAGCGCAGGCGGCTCGCCCTCCTCCGTCGCGCCGGTATGCTTGCTTCAGCCCAAGAAGTGGAGCAGCGTTGCCGTGCGTACGGCTTGAGCGGCGCCACGCCGCGCGAAGCGGCGGCGGTGCGGCAAGACACATGCGCAGCAGCGTTCTGGCGTCGAAAAGCACGACGTCTCCAACTGGAGATGCTCGAGTGCATCTTCGGGGATCAAGATGCTACCACAACTGCACTGGTGCGCTCGCAGGCTTCGAACTGTGACGTCGCCTCGAATGGCGCTGCAGGGATTGGAGGGGGAGAGGCGGGAGCAGCTGCTACGCCTGTCACAAGCCCCTCCCCTATGGGTGAGTGCATGTCTGGCGTGGAGCGTTGTGCCCGACACCGGCTCCAACTTCTCAGCTGCGATGACCTCGCACAGCAACTGCTGCTGCTCATCACTTTGACAACATCAGCGACACAATCACTACCACCGCACACAAAAGCCGAGACTGGTGAGGGGGGCCCGCATGTGCTGCCCGCGATTCGACAGCTGCAGATGCGTATCGTTCTGGAGACGATGGCCGAGTTACTGCCGAGCGCCTCCACTAGGGAGCTGATCCAAGTGGTGCTCGCGCTTCTCAAGCTCTCCATCCCATCGACTTCGATTGGTGTCCGTAGCACCGATGCCGCCACACCGCAGCTTCTCCACTACGTGCGTCTCGAGGCGCGGCGCTTGCTGGCAAACGTGGCGGTGCTCGTTGCGAACGATGTGGAGCGCTTCGAGCCCAGCGAGTTATTTTGGATCATCACGCGCTTGCATACCCCGGTTATTCGAGCAGCGCCAGCGGTGGTGGTGGCGCCGCCACCTCACACACCGTCGTCGCAGGAGGAGGCTGGAGACGAAGCGGTCACGTTGGCCGAGGCGATCCCGATGTCTATGCACAGGAGGGTGTCGGGGGACGCGCTTCTCGATGTGTCCATGTCGTACATGTCAGCAGCGGTTGCGCGAGCGATTCGCGTGGCCATCGAGGGCACATACGGCCACATGAAGGGCGAGCATGGCGATGTCGTCGACGCGTGCGACAATGACGGCGATGTCACCGGTGCCCCCCACACCGACAGGACAGCTGGTTTCGATAACCGAATCGCCGTTGATGCGCAATCGGCGTCACCTGTGACGCTCGCGCAGTGGACCAGCGCCGTCGCCGCAGCAGAGCAGCATCCAGGGAAGTCACAGATTGCACTCCTTCTTCGACTGGTAGAGCGCTCAGCGGTTTGACCAGGGCACAACTCCCTTTCCTTCTCCCCCCCTCCCCTCCCCTCCTTCCCGCGCCTGTCCTCGTGTGTGTGTGTGTGTGTGCCAGTGTTTGCTTGACTTTCACAGATTTGTTGACTTGAGAGGTCCAGGTGACGGGGAGTGGAGGGAGGGATGATGATGGTGAGATGCACACATGTCCGCGTCATCAGTCGGAAGCTGCGTTAACTGGAGAAGGAGGGCAGCGATTCAGAGGCGTGTAAAGGTGCCGCAAAGAGAATGTAGATGAACACGACGCGCTGTACACGCGCATGTGCGCCAGCGAGGCTGTGAACACATCCTGTACGCTACTCCAGCTGCGCCCCTCCCCCCTCCCCCCCCGGTACCGTGGGTGTAGTGGTGTCGGTTGGGTGATATATGGTGGCTGGTGCCAGCCGTCTTCCTCTGAGAGCGTACCCCAATGTGAGGCGAGGGACGGGCGTTGTGTCCACCCCCGCGTAAAACGTGTGCGCCTCCGAGTTGTTACACCCGCTCCTTTCTGTGCTGCACTCACGATTGCCACAGGGAGGCACACTTGGAATGTACGGCTTTATCTTCATCGCCACCCCTCCGCCACTCCCCCTCCACCCCCCCCCCTTCCCTTCCCTTCTGCCCCTCTCCTACTCTATTTTTGTGCTTCAGTTCTGTGGGAGTGGTCTCTTTCACATTTGCGTGTGCATCCACTCAATCAGGCGCGCATACTCAATAGTTCGTTCGTGAGACTCCTCTCCACCTCCCCTCCCCTCCACCTCCCCCCTTCTTTCCTAGTGCTGCTTAATGCATCGCGCCATCCGAAAGCTGGAGCAGCTGCAGGTGCACCTAACGAATGACGCCGCGGCCCAGGGGACTACTGTGGAGCAGCGTCGCGCCGCCGAGGCAGCCAAGCAGCAGCGGCTCGCAGAACTCACCCCGTACAAACAGACGGAGTACCACTGTCTCGAACGCGTTGCAGAACTGCGTCAAGCACTCCGTGACATCGAGGAGCTGCAGGCTGCGTTGGGTCATGGATCCAGCGGCGGTGTCAGTCACTCGAGGGAGGAGGAGGAGGAGGGGGAGGAGAGGGCTGGCGACGCTGTGAACGCGGACGATGACGAGCATGCGAAGCTGCTCCCACGACACGAACACCACCAAAGGCCCTTGCCCTCAACCAACACCGTGCTTTTAGAGCAGGAGCTCGCTCGTAGCCGACAAGAGGCAAGACGCGCTTATCATAATCTCCAGCGCCTGCAGCGCGAAGCTGCTCGATTTGCTTCTATGGGTGCCGGCGTGGCATCTGTTCCTGAGACTTCGGCTCCATCAGCGTCACCAGAGGCAGTTGAGTGGCAACGGGCGCTGCTGCACGTTGAGCGGGCGAAGCGGTGGTACTGTGATGTGTTCGGCATACATGTAGTTCCGTCTGTGGGCGATCCTATGTTGCAGCTGACCCGCCCCGCACAGACGCAGCTGTCAGCCGGCGGCATGAGGCACTTCAGCAGCGGCGCCAACGCCGTGTCGCCGTGTGTGACGGCAGCTGCATCCGCCGTTTTTTCTTCCGCCCCCAGACGTCCGCGAAACGGTCGGGGTGGCTCTGGATTGGCGAGCCCACAGGAGGGCGATGAGGCGCGTGGAGATGGGAGTGACGGCTCCGGTAGGGACCCGTCGACTGTGCCGCCGATGCGGATGCTCTGCAACGCCCACGAGGATGCGGAGTTTCAGGAGTTTTTTGCCACGGTAGAGGAAAACAACGCTCTTATGGACGCGGCTATTGATCGCCTCAGCGACGGCGTTGGCCGACTCCTGGAGAATGCACGTGGCGTGCAGGACGAGCTGGCGGTTCAGGATGCGCTGCTTCAGCAGACGGAGTTGGGGGTGGCGGCGAGGGAGATGCAACTCACGCAGATGAACCGCCGTCTACGCCGCGCGATTCTCGAGATGGACGACTCGTCGACATGCATGTATGTCACATGCCTTTTTATTTTGCTCCTCGTGCTTGGGCTACTGCTGCGCGTGGCGAGCTGAGGCACACACGCACGCCAGATTTTGGAGGGCTCGGGCGGCACGTGTGCTGCGGTCTACTGGATTCGTCCTTTTTATCTGCGTACGCGCCCGTGTTTTTATTTTTCTCTCTGTGTGTGTGTGTGTGTGTACGGCTTTCTGCTGATACCTTCTCCTTGCTGAACTCTTCTTACACAGTCTCGGTCTGGTGGTGCCATGCTCTCCGGCTACCATCGCAGCGCGTGTGCTCGTGTCAACAGAGTCTATGCTTGCCTCCTATACACCCCGTCTGTCGCTCTTTACACTTTTTTTCCTCACTGCCACTCCCACTAACCGTCACCATCACCAGTGGACGTGCATGCGTACGTCCGCGTGCTGATCTGGTGCTATTGCTTTCACTTGCCCCTGCGCGCGTGTGTGTGTGTGGATGTGTGTGTAGGTGTGTGTGTGTGTGCATGTGAGGCAGATGCGCGAGCGCAGCGATGGAGCAAAATAGGAGAGGGCTGTTCTCTCGTCCGTCACACAGTACGAAGCAATCGCGGTTACAGAGGCGAGGTACACATCTTCCCTCGCTCTCCACGTATCACGGCCGACTGTGCCTGTGGTGGAGTCTCAGAGACGGGGGAGGGAGGGGGGGAGGTGCTGCGGGCGCAGGGTGGTGAGGAGGGCAGGGGAGGGGAAAAAGAAAATTTTCGTTCCTCTCGCCCCCCCTCTCTCTCTCTCTCATCCTTTTCAAATACATATATATATATATACATCTATCTATATATATAGATATATACATACATATATTTATATGTATATTTATATACCCGCAGAAGCTGCCGCCGCTGCGCTTACGCTCGGAGCCGACTCGTGTGTTTCAACAGAGATGCGATTCAAAGGTTCCACATGAGCATCTCTCCCCCTCCCCCCGCCCCCCTCCCTACGTTCCCTCTCTCCACGTACCCGCTCACCCACCTACCCACCCCTTGCCGGGATTGCATCGGTCTAGACGGCGGCATTGAGCACATCCGGGCCTGGAACTCGGACTCACGGAGGCGACTACATGGATGCGCCGATGGGCTCCCTGCTAGGGGACTCCCTCCCTCTTTTCTTTTCTTCTCTTCCCTTCCTCATGCTCTTGTTGTGATTGCTCTCTTTCTTTCTTTTCCTTTTTTTTTGTCTTGCGTCTTCCACACTGCCAAAAAGGGGTACATCACACACATATTTAGCTCCACTGGCTCCACTATTGGGATACACAGAACTGCGCTCCGCAATCCAGCAAATACATACACGAATAGCGCGGTTGTGTACGCAGACTTACATCGACCGGGTCGCACGTCGGGCCGCTGTTCGAAAAGTCGAAGTCTCTACACGGGATCCCCTCCCCTCCTCCGCCCCCCCCTACACACACTCACTCACACACAGCGGCATCTTCGCCAAGACTGTTAACTGTCTCTCTCTCTCTCTCTTTGTTGTTGTTCCACTCTTGCATTCCTTCCCTGCGTGCGTCTTTATAAAGGATTTCACTGGCCTCTCTCTCTCTCTCTCTCGCTCGCTCTCGCTCGCTCTCTCCTCCCCCATTTTGTTTTTGTTTTGTGTGTGCGTGTATACACGCGCTCGTGTGTTTTTTATTTTCGCCTTCCCCCCCCCCCCTTGCCAAACGCCTGAGAGAGAGAGAGAGAGAGAAGGAAGAACGGGACTCGCCTAGGGGGGGAGTTAGCGTATCCTTGCTGCAGTGTGCGGGCCTGCGTCCAAGCGCGCCTGTGCTCTCCCCCTCCCCTCCCCTCCCCTCCCTCCCCTCCCCTCCCTCCCCTCCACTCCACCGCAATAGGGATGATATCGACCCTCGGCGGTCTGTTCAACCTCAATCATTTTGACCAGTCGAGTTGTGCCAACGACGTCATCGTGATTCGCCACAAGGATGGCTCACTGCACAGCACCCCCTTCAATGTGCGCTTCGGTCGTGCGCAAATGTGGAGCTACATTGGCCGCGTCGTGCAGGTGGAGGTGAACGGCGAGCTGACGGCTGCCGTGATGAAGATCGGCAAGGGTGGCGAGGCCTACTGGTTGCAGCCGACCTATGGCACATTCGGCAACTCCTGCCACGGCGCGGTGGCGGCCACGTCATCTGCAGCAGCCGAGGGTGGAGTGCCGCCGGCCGCCGCCGCTCTGGCGGGGGCCTCGGGCGTGAGCACTACCCTGAAAAATGAGGAAGAGGGGCAGATTGTGATGAATGGCTTCAGCCTTCCCGTCCAGGAAGGGGAAACGTTGGCCATGAACGAAGCGGAGCTGCGTCACTTCCCCATCGCCAGCGAGTCCTTGCCAAGGCTGCCGCCTTCGTCAGAGGCCGATGACGGTGACTGGGGAGAGTGCAAGGACTCAGCCGGCTTTCAAGCCCCACCACCGGTGCCGGCTCCGCTACCCAGCCAGCCGGGCTCCACTGTTGCTGCCCCGGCCTCCATGGAGGCGAATAGCGGTCATCTACCTTTGAGCGAGGCGGGCCAACACCGGCGGCCCGGCGATCGCGGACCGAGCTGTGAGGACTCCGCTCCCTGCCTACCCCTTCTGCACACGGCTGACGACGGGCATCTGACCATTGAGACACGCGCTATTTACTCGGCCGGCGATGCGCAGGAGGCGCGGCTTGCCCTTCGCGCCATGGCTGCAGCGGAGAAGTCTCGAAAGCGGTTGCGGAAGATGGGCCTCGGCGATGATCCCTATCTGCTGAAGGCTGCTCTGGAGGAGGGGCATGCTGGCGAGGACGGCGACGACGACGACGGCGGCGGCGACGATAACGTTGTGGAGGGCAACAGGAGTGTCCTCGGTGACGGCGAAGGCGAATCTGGTGCTCACCGTCCTGAAAAGCCAGCGGTGGAGATTGTCGTGGACTCTGCTGATATGCCCTCGACATCACATGAGGCGGCTGTGGCGGCCGCAGACGGCTGCCAAACTGAACAGGCTTCTTTTGCCGCCACATTGACCACGGTGGTCATCAAAAGTGATGCAGAGTCCACGGGCCATCTTCTGGTACCACCCACCACGAACCGAGGAGACGGTGAGCTATCGGACACCGCCCAAGCGCCCTCGACGACGCAACCGCCTGCCGAAGCCGCAACTGTAGCCTCATCGGCTACCTCCGTAGCAGGGAGTATAGACAGCTACAAGGTGGAGGACGGGGATCCCTACTTCCTTGACCCACTCGACACCGACGGCGACTACGCCGCGCTCTACGGGGAGGAGGAGTCAGCGCTGCTGAACGTCGCGTCCTTCCCGAGCAGCGTCACGAGCGGTGTGTCGCTGAATGACCTGGTCCTTGCGCCAGGGACCAATGCTGGTGACGCGGCCGCTGCGCTCCGTGGGCCAGCAAGTGCCGACGAGGGAGAGCCACGTTCTGGGACTGAGTTCAATCCTACAATGAGCAGCAGTGCAGTGCCTCTGCTGGTCCCATCGACCGCTGGAGGTGCGACTGGCTCCACGCGGTCGTTGCCATCTCCGCCACTGACAGGGGAGACTCAGGCTCACGGCAGCACCACAGATGTCGGCAAAGTCGTTGCACCCCTTCTGAGCCCTGGTGTGATCGTTTCCACTGGGAAGAGCAGCGCCACCCCCACTGGCGACTTGAAAGCCGCCGAGGTCATGGATGCTCACCGGCAGCCGGTGATGCCGAGGCCGAACAGAGGTGGTGTCCCTGGCGGCTCGTATTTCACTCGCACCCTCATTCCCGTCGAGGCAGATCTATGGAAGCTGCACCTCAAAGAGGGCTGTAACACTGTCCGCTACCTCGCCCGCAAGGGCAATGGAGACGTGGCGTCCATCTCATGTAACATTTTTCTCTGGAACTGGACGGACCGCCTCGTGGTGAGTGATGTGGACGGCACGATCACGAAGAGTGACCTACTCGGCCACTTTTATGCGATGCTGGGCAAAGGCGCGGACTGGACGCACCCCGGCATCTGCAATCTCTACTCCAAGATTGAGCGCAATGGGTACCGCATGGTGTACTTGACGGCCCGCAGTGTCTCGCAGATAAAACAAACGAAGTCGTACCTCTTCACACTGCAGCAGGACGGGGTTCGGCTGCCGATGGGTCCGGTGCTGACGGCGCCGCAGCGCTTCTTCACGGCCCTCACACAGGAGGTGTCGAAGCAGTCACATGTCTTCAAGATCGCGTGCCTGACGAGTGTGCGTGCCGCCTTTCCTCCCACCACGAAGCCTTTTTTTGCGGGCTTTGGCAACCGCTACAACGATGTGATCAGCTATGACGCGGCGGGGATATCGATGCAGAGGATTTTCATTATTGACCCCTCCAGCGTCCTGCATGTGTGCCTGGTGCGTCAGACATACCGAGATTTGGGTCATCTTGTTGATGTTACGTTTCCACCAGTGAAGCGGCACCCCATCGTGCTACGTGGGCCACGGCATTTGCAACGAGCTCAAGGCACAGGGGCGACTCCCTCACTGGATGGGGCCACCGCTGCCGAAGGACGCGAGCGATGCTCCTACGCCCGCAGTCTTCTTCACCGCTCCACTCCCGCGCTGTCGTTTTCTGTGTCGTCGGTCTCCACCGCGGTGTCATCGGCGTCAGACTCGTCGGATGGGTGCGGGGCGCCGAGGGGCCCTGGCACTGACTTCGGTGCGGATGGCGCTGCAACGGTATTTCCGTACGGCGACGGCCACGATCCCTTGCATCACCACCACAGCGCACCCCACCACCACACGGCGGTTGGGCTTGGGCCAACTAGTGATGATGACGGTCGCGTGTCCCACCGCGCGTCTGCGGCGTTCAGCTTGGTGAGTTCGGTTCGTCTTGACATATTGAACCAGAGGGCACTGAGCGACGTCGCTGCCAGCCCGGGTGAGCCGCCGGAACCCGTGGATGGCGGCGGCTCCACGCCCACCACACCGATTCCAGGGGCGGTCTCTAAGCTGTCTGCCCCGGCATTCCCAAACACCTCTTCCTCCGTCGCTCCCTGCACTGGCGAGTCCGCGGCCGCACAGCCAGCCACCTCGTTGGCACCCTCCGCCCCACCCACGGGGAAGCCCAGCAACCGCACTCCCATCGCGCACAGCCATTGGTACAACTACGGCCTGTGCCCCACTTCTGCGGAGCTGGCGGACAGCACTCCTGTAATACTCGAGGAGGAGGAGGAGGTCCCGGTGGACCCCGACTATTCATCTTTTGCGTTTTGGCGCATCGACCCGCGGGACCTGATCACCATCCCTTCGACGATGTCCAAGTCATCTGCTGCCGCGGCGACATCTCTTCTCAACAGGGGGTTACCAGACCAAGGCAAGTGTGGAGTGGCAGTAAATGGCATCGGCGCGCCGAAGAAGGCCGCTGCGATCGCCACGGCGGCTACGGCCTCCACCGAGCAGAAGGACCACCAAAACGCCGCAGCGGCGGCGTCACCGACAGTGCCAAAGGGAGGCGCTGTTGGTGATGCAGTGCAGCCAGGAGCGGCGTGCTCGAGAAGCGTTTCTGCTGCAGCGTCCCCGAAGAGAGGCTCTGCCGCGGTTTGCGTCAGTGGTGCGGACAACGCATCTGCACCGACGTCCGATGGCGGTGACTGTGGAAGCTCCTCGAAGCTCTCGCCTCCCGTGCAGGACTGTGACAGCAGGGCGCTGATGGAGGGGTCGACAAAGTCACTCAACAAGTCCCTGATGAGGAGCTCTGTCTCTGACACGGGGGCGGGCTCGCCCAGGACAGGCTTTGATATCCGTGAGCCGCAGTTGCAGACCCTCAGAAAACTGGAGAATCGCGAAGTCGGTGACGTAGGCCCGTACCATGACTGTGAGGGAACAGCGGCGACAAATGTGAAGGCGGGTGGTGGCTCACCACGCCGGCAGCAATCATTCACGCTGCCGTCAACGACGCAACCCCCTGCACTCGTGCCGTCCACCAGCGGTGGCGGCGGCGGCGGCGGCTCTCGTGGCTTCTTCTCTGCTTTTTCGTTTGGACGCAGCCGCACAGTTAAGTCATCCCTGTCGCCCACTTCGCAGAGGGCCACACAATTGCTCGAGGAGGCGAAACAGCGTGCACTAGCACACCCCGACGCCCGTAACTACAACGCGGCCCCGCTGCCGTCGCACGAGGGCACCAGCTCCTTGGAAAGTACGAAGTGTGGTGCTGCAACTCCACTGGGCAAGGACGCGGAATAGAGGAGATTTGAAGGCTATATGGGGCATGCGCGTGTAAAAGTCACCGCTCCTGTAGACCCCTTGCGCCCACTGCCTCCGGCCCTCCCCCCCCTTCTTGTCGGTCCGCTTCCGCCTGCAGAAGGCCTCCCTCTCTTTCCCCCCTTCTCTCTCTTTGTTTATTGATCTATTTTAGGTGCGCTTCGCGAAGATTCCCCCCCCTTGTCCTTGTCCTTGCCCGCCCCTTGTCCCTGTTCCCCCCTATTCTTCCGTCTATATATATATATATCTTTATTATATCTCTGTCTGTCTGTGTGTGTGTGTGTGTGTGTGTGCTTGTGTCTACGTCTTGCATTGCTGCTTGGCGTCTGTGTATGGCGACTGTCCTCCTCCTCTACCCCTCCCCCCCCTCTCTCTCCCCCGCTGTCTCGCGTTCCCATACACCCTCCCCTTTTTTTTTCCACGGCGGGTGATTCTGCACGGGGTGTATACATGCATCTTTGATGTCGAGATGGAATGAGACGAGGGGTGGGGGCGGCAGACGAGAGGGTGTTAGGAGCAACATAGTAGCCGCACGTGTTTGTGGTGTGGTCAAGAGAGGCGTGGCGCACTGCATAGCTTTTCCCCTGCGAAGAGCCTCACGTACACGTGCCAGCCTCCCCCCCTCCCCGGCGCGCGCAGGCATCACCAGGCTGCTGCTGTTAGTTCCATTTTTATTTCTCTGGAAAGGAAAAAAAAGGTTGGGCTTTTTTTTTCACTCTCCTGGTGTTACTGGAGCTCCACTCACATGCTGGGGCGAGTGTGCCCCCCCCCCCCCCCACCCCTCCCTTGCCTCCCTTACACCCTACGTGGAGCTCCTACCCTTCTCCGCATCGGCGGCGGAGCTCATGCACGTCTGTGGATGATGCGCATACGTCCGTGTTCATACAAAAGGGAATCGAGTTGTCCATCTGGGGCACACTGGGGGGGGGGGGGGATGCCGTTGGCTGCGACGGTGGTGCACCCCCCTGGTAGATATCCAAATGATGCTTCAACTTTTAGTGACTTGTACACGTTTCCCTCTCCCTACCCTGGTGTCTGGTCGCCGACACACACACACACACACGCACAATACGCTCCGACGCCACCACCACCACCAGCCGTGGCAGCATCACACTCGTCTTCGACAGCGACTGTCTCTCTTCTATTTGCTGGCGATCGCTTCATTGCATTCGGTTGACCCCCCGCCTTAAAAAAAACATAATTTTTTTTTGCACCTTCGAGGGAGGGGTTGGCTCCATCTCCATCTCTCTCTCGCTCTCTCGGTTTCTCTTCGACGCGCACTGCACCCACACCCGTCAAGCTGCGCTCTTTCTTGTCCTTCTCTGCCTCCTCCTCCTCCTCCTCCTCCTCCTTTCCCCCTCCTCTTCGGAGTCATGGACGTGGACAGCGAAGTGGAACCGCTCTTGAAAGAGATGTCGAAGCGTCTTGCCGTGGTGCGCGAGGATCTCTTGCCAGCACTGCGAAGTCTCGATGAGGACACGCTCCTTTCGTACTACTCTGTTGATGAGCAGGCGCGCCTGTACCTATCCGCCGCCTTTACGTTGGCGCTCTCCCTCTACTCGCTCGACAAGATTACTCATCGCCAGGTGCTGGCGGGAGGTGGGGGTTGTGGCGCCGCGGCTTCATCTGTATTGGCCGCTTCATCGCCATCGTCGTTAATCACCGCCGCCGACACACAGCTCGCGTTGAAGATCGACCGCATTACAGGGTATATAAAGAAACTGCAGGAGCTGGCAACCCTCGAGAGGCAGAGAAAGACTGCGGCTCCCGCAGCCGATCCTCTCACTGGTGTTGTCGCACCCACTGCCACCACCGCAAAGCGTCCACGCGAGGAGGATTTGAATGACACACCCGCCACTGTTGCTGAACATCCTGCGAAGAAGGCGAAGGAGGAGAACGGCGCGAACGCCATGGCGCCACAGACGCGCAGCGAAGATGACGACGACGACCTCGGCGATGCGCAGATGTTCAGCGTCGTGTCACGTGTAGCTGGCGAGACGGGGACGCTGGTGGGCCGTTTGGTGAAGCAGGTTATGTCCTCTTCCGCGCTGACCGGCAGGAAGGACGAGTAAAGCACTCCCTTTCGTCGTCGAGTCGGCGCAACCATCACTTCGCGTGAGCAGCAGTCTCCCTCCCTCCCTCTCCCCCTCCCCCCCCCTCCCCTCTCTCTCTCTCGTTTGCTCGTTACTAGCCACACATCCAGATGAGGACGAGGGGAAACGGGTGTGGATGGAGGTCATGCGCTTCACCCTGGGGTTTCCTTCTCTCCCCCATTCTCACGAGCCAATCGTCTCCGTTTTACTTGCTGTGGTTGTGTGTCTTGAGTAATACACACACGCACATGCACACGAGAAAGAGGGAGGGATGGGGGATGATGAGAGGACGTGTACTTTAATCTTTAAGTTGGTGGTCCGGCACGCACACACCCACCCACACACACACACGCGAAGGGAAAAAAAATGTTGCGTCCCCTTCGCTGTCATATAACGCAGCAACATTGGAACGTCAAAAGAGCAAGAATGTGTTCTCCCCCGCTCTCACAAAGAAGAAAGGTGGGGGGGGGGGAGGTGAGGCGGGTCGACAACAGAGGGGGGAGCGGGTTAGTGGTGGTGGGTAGGCTGCGTGAGTGTGTGTGTGCGCGCTTGGTGGTTCTTTGCAGCTTCACGCCTATTACTTTAGTCTTGATAATGTTGTTAGTGTTGTTGTTTTTGCCCCCCCCCCCCTTCTCTCTCCTGACGCCCTACGCACACACACACACACACACACCAGCACACACTTCCCTTTCCTCCTCTCTTCTCCTCTGCGCCTTCGTGGGCCTTGGTCAAGTCCGTGTTTATGTTGTGCTCACTGTGGTGGCGGCTATCGAGGGAGAGGAGGTGGGCAGAGGCTGGAGGCAAATACAGCGGCATCTGCAGCACACTGCATAATACATCCACTCCGCATTGCGCTTGGACCCTCCTCTCCCTGCGCGTGTGAACTGCGAATGGGAGCCTCAGCGTAGCCTACCCTTTGACTCAAGCGCGTCGTTGCTGTTACCGACTCTGCGTGACTCGTCCCCATGTGCACCCCCGCCGCTCTAAGGCATGTCTATGTGGTTTTGGCTACTCTGTACACACCTCTCTCCCTCTCTCCCCTTCTCCCCCTCTCCCCCTCCTCCTTTTTTCATCTCGGCATGCCTAGTGCGCGCGAACTCCCTTTGAGTGCATACACACTTCACAGACGTTAAGCCGTCGTATTGACATCGCTGTGGTGTTCTTCCCCCCCCCCCAAAAAAAAAAAGAGAGAGAGAGACAGACAGGCAGAGATAGAGAGTACGACACGGTCACTAGCAGCCGCGTGCATTGGGGAGACCGGGCGACAAGTGCTGCATCTTCACATTGAGTTTACGGGGCTCTCTAACCTCAACCTCTGTCCTTCGTTGCGTGTGTGCTCTCTTTTAAGCTGGACCCTCTCTCTCTCTCCCACACAAACATACATACACTCTCACACCCAGACACACACACATACACACACACACACCTTCAGGTCGGAGTTCATTAACGCACGATTCGTTTATTCCTCTCTATTTTTTCTTGTCCCCTCCAAAGTGTGTGTGGTGTGCGTCGACAAAGAATATCGCATCGCCTGCCCCCTCCCTCCTCTCCATCCCCCCCCCCCCCAATACACACACCCCAATATACACACACACACACGAACACAATACCGGGTCGGCATCCACGGCGAAGCACATCGGGTCTGGGCACTTCTCTCCTCACCCCCTACCCGTACAAAATACGCACTCATGCCATTGGCAATATCCTTGTCATGCCCGCCGCGAGAATCGGTGATGTTGGAGCCCTTGACAACGCCCTCTTCCCTTGCGCGGCTGAGAGCATGCCTAGTGATTGGCTGCGGTGCGGGGCTGCTGCTCTACACTGGCGCCGTGCTACGGCGCCGCCTGGTCCGCCCACGATCGCCGCCGCGGGTCACGTGTCCTATAGCGGACAACACCATCGCACTACTGCAAGAGCTGCACGATGGCCCGTTCCGCTTTGGGGACCCCACTCCCTTTGCTATGGCAGCACGGGCGGAGGCGACGCGTCGCATTCGCCGCCAACAGCGGGAGCGCCGGCGGTTGCGTCGGCGCATGCAGTCGAAGCTGTGTCACCCGAAGAATTCTCAGCGTCTGAAGTCACGGTGCACCACAGCGGCAGCAGGGACACCATCAACACTTGTCATCCATGCAGTCGAGTCCACTAGTCATTTGGGGCATTATGTCCCTGGAAACAAAGGCACACGCAGCGACGCGGACATGGCGACCTCGGAGAAAGACCGAGGCACCCGCGCTGCGGCTCCAACGTTATCGAGGCGAGGATGCACCGCGTTGCCGTCTGCCTACTCAACGGCCTCCTTTGGAGTCCCTGATTCAGTCGACGACGACGATCACCGCCACCGCGTCAAAAAAGTCTCTGACGGGGGCGTGCACGACACCAACGGGCAACTGGTGGCGAAGGGCGCTGGCGGCTGCAAGATGACACCGAGCGAGGCGTCGCTGCTCCCCTCGTCGTCGATGGGCAGCACGTACAGGTCAGACTACTCTTACTCGCGGAGCTCTAGCACCAGCACCACCAGCGGCAGTAGCTACAACTCTCGCATAAGTACCTCATCGCTCACGGAGTCCACGGCCTCGTCCCCATCTTCGCGGGGCAGTGCATCGTCACTGCTTGCCATGACGACCATCTCTGGGGCAAGTCCCGACAGCCTTCCCTGGCAACGGACCACGTTTGACGGTGCCAGCCTCGGCGGAGGCGGCGGCCTTCACAGCTCCAACCACGCACCGCCACAGCTGCAGCAATGCAGCCCACACCATAGCAGCCGATCACCAAAGAATGAACCCACCAGGAGCTACAGCAACCTATCGCAGCACATGATGTCTGGGTCAAGCTCTATCCCTTACTCGTCTTCGTACCCACACTCTATGACCGGCGCTATGGGTGGACTAGGGATTCGTTACCCAGCGCAGCAGCTGTGGTCTGGTGTATCCTCACCGGCTGTGGCCACTCATCAGGCATCCAGCGTCTCGCCGCAGCCGGTAGCGATGACGGCATCTTCGTCGGCCCTGGGCTGCTGCGACGCCAGCCTCTCTCCTGAGACAGCGTACATGGCAGCCTCTGCCTCCGTGCCCGGGGCCCCACCATCTCTGCCTGTCAGCGGAAGAGGGGGAGGGGGGGAGGATGAGGAGACACATTGGAACACGGTTACTGCACTCATGTACGGGCCGCCACTCTTCGCAACCGAGATGGATGTCACCGATGCCCTGGCGGAGCTGCGCAGCTCCGTCTGCTTCAACGGGAGCAGGCAGGGCAGCAGTTGCCTCATCGGCGGTGCCTCCAGCACTGCGCACACCTCCTCGACTACTCCCTTCACGAATCCCAGCGGTCCCTGTAACAGCGCCTGCATTGTGGCTCCCTTGAGTTACTCGACGAACACCACTTCTCATCACCGCCATCAGAAACGACATCGCACTCACTCGTTGGGCCACCCAAGAGGCCAGGGCTACTTTTCGGGCACGTCGATGAACACATCCAATGCAAGCGTTGCCCCCCCTACTCGCGCTCGATGTGCGGTACAGCACCCCTGTGGTGCGGATAGCACTGGTGGTGGCTCTCCGCAGCGTCATCGCCGCCAGCGATCCAGTTATACCAGTGGCTATCACGCATCTTCGGGTACGAGTGCTCGATGCAGCGCAAACAAGTCGCCTGCGAGCTCGCAGTTTCTGCCTGAGGCGCCGCAGAGCGTGCAGCCTTCCTCGGACTGCAACGGAGGTGCACCTCGCGGCTGGGGAAGCGGCGGTAGTGAATATGCAGCCGTCGATAGCGTCGTGAGCGGTGCTAACGGCTCCCTGGCACAGGTACCAACGGCCACCCCCGTTTCTCAAGCGTCGTTATCTCGGCGCCAATCCATGAACAGTGGAGGCCGTGCCTATCACTTACCCGGGAGCGGCAACGCGAACCACAACTTCAATCATTCATTCCGCTCCATGTACTCCGCGCCGCGATACTCTGGCCACCGTGGACGACACCGCGGCAGCGGTCAACTGCGACGGTGGTTACGCCGGTGGCGCAGACATGCTCGTCGTCGCACGATCGCCAGCTGGAGAACAGTCCAGCTCTGCGTGACGCTCGTTTGGGGTGCAATGCGGCGCGGCTGGTGTGCGTTCGGCGGCGGATGCGTGAGGGGATGGGGCTGGGCCATTCGACAGGCACGGAAGAGCGCCTCCGCCGCGTCTCACCGGGTGGTGGTGTCTCTGCGTCGACCGCGATGGTTATGGGCGAAGCTGAGTGGTGTCGAAGCCGTCCACAGCAGCAGCAGCACTGCTGCTGCTGCTGCTGGTGCTTCTGTGCCATCGGCTGGGGCGGCGAGGGAGTACCCCGGGGTTGATTCCCAGGGTGCTGACGCTGTGGCCGAAGCGGCGGCGGCGGCAGCTGCTGCAGCAGAGACAGCCAAGCGTGGCGGTCTTCTGACGACGGACACGGCTGACGAGGCGATCAACAAAATCGTGCACCTACTGGAACCGACACCTGGGCGGGTGCCAACAGTTGTGGTCATTCGTATCCCACTGGGCTACGACGTCTCGACCGATGCGGCGAGTCTGTGGACGGCGCTCCACCTTGACAGCACGTCGTTCGAAGAGGGTCTAGTGGATATCGTTATCATGGAGGAGCTCAAGACGGGGCCCTTGCCCCCAGCACAGCCGAAACCCGCAGAAGCTGCGGCAGGGCCCTCATCGCAGGTGAGTAGCTTCACTGCGAATCGATTGGCGCCGTCCATGCAGCCTTGCGTCGGCACTGGTGACCGTTACGGGGCGGCCACGACGTTTTTAGCCAGCGGCAGCGAGGGAGACGTGCGTATGGCGCCCCCGAGCAACCCACTGAGCTCTACGGCCTCCGTCCCTGGCGCACCGGCTGCGTCACCGCAAACACCGAGGTCGCAGCCGTCAAAATTGGCGGCATCATCACCATCATCTGCTGCTGCTGCCGCTGCGACGACGGCAAAAACACAGGCGCGGTTGCGCATTTCTTTTGAGGTTTATCCAGCACACCTCTTCTATTCGTTGATCTTCCGCGCAGCGGTGCTGCAGGAGAAGGACCTGGCGCTGAGACGCGCCGCTGCCGAGCTGTTTGGCGGCTCTGATGCCATCGAAGGCAGCGGCAAGGGTATTGGCGTCGGTGCAGCGGTTAACGGTACCGCCGGTAGCACTGGTGGTGGTGTCGGAGCCACGCCGTGCTCACCTCTGTCACTCGCACGCGCGATGTCCTTCACTTTCGGCATGCCAGCGACGGCAGGAGGAGGGGGGGAGTGCAGCAGCACTAGCAGCGGCGCGATGACCCACTTCACTCCACACATGCACCCCCCAAGTACGGCTGCTGTAGTGGGCAGTAGTGGCGGCTTTGAAAATTATTGCCTCTCTCCGGTGTCGCCGGGGCACTTCTGCCGCATGCAACCATCTGTCAAACAGACGGCACCGGCGCCCCACACGGGCATCATTGGTGGTGGTGGTGGTGGTGGTGGTGGTGGTGCGGTAGCCGCCGCTGTATTTGGCAGCGCGGCCCCTGGAGCGGTGGGTGGCACTTTCACTTCCCCTGCGATTTTGCCAGTATCCGCGTTGTCCTCCCTGGCGGGGCCGAACACACCTCACGTCGTGGTGCGCCTCTCTGAGAGCTACAGCCTACCGGCCTTACCTCCGCAGATGGTCATGTCGCCCCTTGTCGGGGCTCAGACCGGGTTCCGGACTTCACTCGGTCCACTGTCACCAGGTGTGAGCGCCCCCGCATACGCCGGGGGCGGCGGCTCATTCATGAATGGCGGCGGCGGCACTACGGCCGCAGGGGCAGCCGCGACGTCCAGTCCCCCACACCGCATCATCTCCGACGACGAACTCCTTTTCTACATTCATGTGCTACGGGCGACGGTGGGGGATGGCGCCACCACCCCGGCGCTGCCTTCGAGCAGGGCTTCGGACGTGGACGACAATAGAGGCGCGGAGAGTAGGGATGTGCTGGATTCGGGCGGCCAGCGCGACGACGCCACGGCAGCGGAGGGAAGTGCACCGGTGCCGAGCGGCGTCGGCGACGCGGACCCCGCAAAGGGTGACATGACTGGCGCCGCCGAGGACAACAACATGGATAGCGAGGATGTCACCTTACTGGACCTGCGACAACGTGAGGTGGAGCCACACATACTTTTGCGCTACCGCTTCCGTGTGTATAAGCAGGGTAGCCGCTCCCGCAAGGCTCTCGAGGCCGCCGTGCTCTACACGCAAGACCGCGTGGAGCTCTGGTACGAGGAGGCAAAAAAAATGCTGCAGGCGCTGCCGCCTACAGCGAGCTTCTCGACCTCGTCCTCGCTCCCCACACCACCACTTCGAGTTGATCGAAGCAGTCCCTCACTGCAGCCGTTCGACAGCTGTGGTCAGCCGGCCTCACCAGGGAAAAGTAGTGAAGCAGCAGCAGGCGTTGCTGCAGTCCGCCGGTCTCGTCACGTCTCCTCGCGGCCGGCAGGGCTGCCGCTACTCTCCCTTGGGGCATCGCGGTTGCCCAGCACGCCGGAGCTCGACTGGGCGGACTGCCACACCACGACCTCGAAGAGTGGCCGGCTTCAGCTACCAGCGTGGGCAATGGAGGTGCTCATTCGGCGCGAGAGCATGCGTGAGACGTTGGTGCGCGACCTCAAGGAAAAAGCGTTCCGCGTGTGCGCCATTCCCCTCCCCGACATGCGGGTTCACTGCATCCTCCCACCTGTGGTGCCGCGCTACGTCACCGCACACGCGCGCGGGTTTCCTCTTAGCCGCACCTTTGCCGAGGAGGTTCTCTCGCAGCAGCGTGCGCTGCAGTTTATTTTGTTGCAGCGGGAGCAAGAAAACCAACGCGCGATCGCTGCGCGACTTCGCCGTGAACAGCGCCGGCGGGAACGCCGGGAGCGGAGGCGCCGAGAGCGCCGCGCCCGCGAGGAGGCGTTGCGAGAGGCTCAGCAAAGGCGGCAGCATTCCAAGAAGCAGCAGCAGCAGCAGCAGCAGCGAAGGTGCAGCCTGGCCTTCTGGAGAGGCGAACCAGACGACAGTGCGAGGGGGGAGGAGCAATTGCCTGGATCCATGAACCCCGCAACCCTCGTCTCGCGCGTCGCATCCATGGTCAAGCACGTCAGCGTGGGGTGCGGCAGTCACAGTTGCAATGTCTTGAGCAACGCGTGCACGAAGATCGACTCACTTTATCAGCGCGAGGGTCAAGAGGCAGTGCTGCCTGGTGAGCCGAGCATATACACGCATTCGCCACATCCTCCAATGCAACCGTACCAACACGGCTGTTCAGCCGCCAATGGCGGCCTCGACGGTGCCTCCTCGCCAGATGGCGATCAGAGTGCCGCGACAGAGACCAGCGCTCCAGTTGGCGCCGTCCTCTCTGAGGACGAACGCGAGCGGTTCCACCTCTGTAAGGAGGGGTGTGGAGACGCCTTGACTGCTGCCACACCCGCCATTGACAGCACGCCGCAGCTGCAGCGACCGAATCACCAGCTGAGCAGTCCCACTCACGTTGGCGTGGCGCAGACGCCGCTAGAACAGCAAGCCAGACACGCTCCCTCAGCACTCGCAACCGGGACATTAGAGGGAATCCCATCGACGTCGGTGGAGACGGAGATTCACTTCCTCGACAGCCGCTCCGCCAGCGTCTCCGAAGCTCTGTCTGATGTGCCGCTGACGGCCAAGACAGTGGGCGCCAGCGTCTTGTTTTCGATCGAAGGGGCTAAGCCGAAATCGAGCAGGCACGACTTGGCTGGCGACAAGGGCGGCAGTGGTAGAGGATCAGCATTGGCGCTGTCCCAACCGCCCGCGCTGGCTTTAGCGAAAGGCGGCTCAAACAGCCCACTTCCACAGCCACGCACCTCTCCAGGCCCCCACAGCGACAGGGGAGCGTGCGGCAGCACCACTAGACCAGTCCCGCTGGCGTCTGGTGCTTCCACCCGAAGCTCTCACTGGACGGCAGTGCACACAGCAACCAATGCGAACACAAACGTCACAACGCAACAGGCCTCCTCAGCCACCACCACGAGTGTGGGCAGTCCCGCGGCACATGTCATCAGTGGGAGTAGCGATGCAAGCCACGCCGTCAGCACCATCAGCCTCAGCCACACTCACATAGCATCTCCTTCAACGGGTAGCTCTGCTCACAGCCACTTGAATGCGTGGCCAGTCGTGACTTCTTCGGCTCTGAATGGGGCCAGCAGCACAGCGGCAGGCTTTGGCGGCGCCCACGCCGCCAGCGTCAGCTCTCACAACAGTTCAACAGTGGAGCGCGGTCCTCAGGGGACGCCGCCGCCGCCGCCGCCCGTGTCTGGCGCGTCTTCTCTCTCACTTGGAACGGGCATCGCACCGTCCTGGTGCGTGCCGTCGCCACCAGATACACCGATGGCCAACCGAACAGCCACCAACAATGCAAGTCTAGATGTCACCAGTGGTGGTCATTCACTGCACCAGGGTACAGATGTGTTGCACACGTCGCAGAAGCAGCAGCAGCGGCAGCAGCAGCCGCCGCCACCGGAGTTCAGCACCGGTAACCCGTATCGCTCTGCCCAGAACCCAGCGTTGCCCGCCAGTGTCACTGCGTTGCTGAATGTGGAGGACACGGGCACCTCGATGGCGAACATCTGCGCCACACAGAACACCGGCAGCCACACCAACTCCAGTGGTGCGAGCAGCCCCCATAACCATTCACAGCTGCTGGGTGATGATGGCGGGTTGCCGACCGCCTCGCTGACGGTGGCACCACTCACGGTACCCAACAACAGTATGTATGGCACATTCGACGCGTACTACGGCCACAGCGTCGCAACGCCGCAGGCAGTGCTGCTCCGCCAACAGACCCAAGTGGCGATTGCCGCTCCTCGCGCCACGTCTGCGTCGTCTATGCGGGAGTTGACCTCACCCCGACACCGAACAGCTGCCGACACGGTTGCATCGCTGGCCGCGTCCACGTCGCTTGTGGCGGGGAATGACACTGGAAAGAATGAGCCTCACCTCGGTGGGTTCGCTGGCGATCACGATGCCAAGTCGCTGGCTTGTACGCGCAGCAATGCGGTTCCTGCTGCTGCTGCTGCTGTTGTTGTTGTTGGGGGCAATACGCAACACTTGCAGGCTCCACGAAGCGCCCCCCGACGATCAGGCTCAGGGCTACTGCCGTACACATACTCGGCGGACTCGGTGAGTAGCATGTACGGTACAACGCAGTACCCGCTCTACCAGTACCCAGACGACCCTAATGGTGCCGGCGCAATGACATGCAGCGGTGCCTCACCGCCCCCGACATCGATGCCGGGGGCCACCGCACTGAACGGTGGCGGTGGGATCTCAGCGGCTGCGGTGGCTGGGTGCAACCATGCCAATGCTGTGGGTACTCACACGCACAACTTCTCTGGCTACAGCGGCCACACTCTTCCTAGGGGATATCTCACAGGGGGTACGCAGGCCTACGCGCCTCCCGGCACCGGGATGGCGTTCGTTGGAAGCGGCGTTGGCGACCGGTATGCAGCCAGCAGCGTCGACGGTGGTGATGGCCGCCTCGAGAACTGGAGCGCGCACTCGCTATCGCCGCGCCTTTTAGACTCTCCGGGGGAGATGAACTCCGGTGCCATCGCCTCACCTCCGCTGCCGCTAGGACAGGATACACACATGAACCACCTCAAGCAATACAACAAGCTCTTGTCCGATCTCCTCGGAGTTGCAGGCGGCCCGATGCGCAGCGGCATCTCTTTCTACTACACATTCGGCGATGCTACGGCGCTGCTATACAATGGGTCTATCCGGGCGCCCCGTGACGAAAACATTATGGAGCTGCTAGACCAACACCAATGGATGAAGCAGCAACACCTGCAGCGGCACTTGCACACGGGCGGCGTGGAAAGCGCTGGCACTGACTCAGGTGTCTCAACAGACGGTAAAGCGTCGGGCAGTGATAAGATAGCCTCGGACACCAGCTGCGGATCCTGCTTCATGCCCGGTTCCGTAACGGCTGGCAGCGGTGCAGCCCGTGTTCTGGGAGCCTTAGCGGGTATTGGGGCCTCTCCTCCCCCTCCCCCACCACCGTTGCAGCAGCACACCTCAATCTATGGCAGTGGCAGCGCAGTTGAAGGGGATGCGAAAGCCCATGATCCAAGGGTCCAGAAGAGTCATGCTGCCTTCTCTCCAGTCCACACCCCATCTGGGTTTGAACCCGAAGACGAGGGGTGCTCGTATCTGGACTACGGAAACCTTGCCGAGCTCCAGGGCACGGTGGATGCGCTGGAGACGGAGCAGATCGAGGCGCAGCGTGCCCGCAACACGCACTTCTACTCGATATTTGAGCACCTCCATCATGTCTACCATGACACTGTGCTGGAGGCGACTGCCCCTGACAGCGCCAAGTCCTTGTGTGCCAGCCCCGCCACTGCCGCTCCTTCAACCAGCACCCTGTATACGGGACTGAGCGGGGGCGTTGGGACGGAGTATCTCTTTCCTGCTGCTGCTGCTGCTGCTGCAGAGCGGCACACGCCAGCTTCACATGGTGTTGGCCACACCACCCTGCTAACCCCAGGTACCCCGCCGCTTGGTGTGCCGTGCAGTGGGAAGGGCGCAGTCAGCTCAGCAGGCCTGTCGCAGTGGCCGCGGCGGTTATGGGGCCGCGTGCGCGTCTTGGTGACGTGGGTGGGCTCACTCGTGGGGCTCGCGCGAGCCCCACGTGACATCCGCACAACAGAAGCGGTAGGTGCACCTATCACGGATGAGGCTCCTCGCAGCGGTGCCTGTGCATACCTACACTCGTACAAGCGAACCCCTGACGGGGAAAACGGCGCGATCGGTCCGGCCAAACTCGCCGAATGCTTTCCAGGCGAGCGCATCGTCACCTTCGGTGATGAGTGGAGCATCGCATCGTCCCTCGACGTGCACAACGGCCATTTTGGTCTCTCGCCTCTGCAGGTATGGATGGCTACCCGCTACTCTCGCCGCTTCGCTGGTGAGGTGTACTTGATGGATGTGATTGCTGCCGGCAGCGATCCGCACTACCCGGCCGTCCGCGTATTGGACGAGGTTGTCGCGCATGCCGTGCTCTACTACCACAACCACAGCCTGCGAGACTTTGTGGAGGACCTGGAGGCAGAGCTTGGGCTTGTGTACGTGCCGCAGACGCTCTGGGGCAGGCGCGCACTGGGGCTCCCAGATGACGAGGACGAGGTGCAAGAGCTGGATGGGCTACTCTACACCGCCACCCGACGTCGGCAGCGGGCACAAGAGAAAAATCGGCAGCGTCAACGCCGCAGCGAAGACACCAGAAGCGGCTTCGAGAATGTCCGCGCGGTGTCGCCGCGATCGCCGCCGCGCAGCGACGAGCCGCGTCGCAGTAGTAAGGCATCGGCACCACCCTCAAAGTTCTTGGCATCTGCAGCGGAAGTCGCGTGCGATGGAGAAACCGCACGCGGTTGGCCGGCCGGCCGCCATCCCGACCGCCACCGCTCTTCCAGCCTTCATTCGACCATCACCACCACCAACGACGACACAGCCGCTCAGAGCACCAGTGGTGCTGATGCCGTTACCGACTTGTCCTCGGCCACGCTAACCGTGGCGGCAAGGCCGTCCAACCGCCCCCTAGCACCTCAACAGCATCACCGTCCTCGGCGACATCATAACGACTGCCTCGAGGATGAAGAGACAGCGGAGTACGCGTGGATCCAGCTGCAGGCGCAGGACCAGGAGGAAGACGAGGAGGTTTTTTACGGCGCAACCGCCGCCGCCGCTGCTGGGCTTGGAGGGGGCGACATCAACATCGCGCCCCACGTGTACGACGCGGTGATGGAGCGCGAGGTGTATGATGAGCGCATGCTGCTGCGCGAGCTGGACTACTTGAAGGAATTCTTTGTTGACAACCGCAACGTCTTGTCGTCGGCGATGCTCACAACGGCTGGCTCGAATTCACTCGAGGCTGTCTTTGGTGTTCCAGCGACGGTGTTCCCGTTCTTGCTGTGCGCACGCGAGAGCGTGCCATTTGTTGCGTCCATCTTCGAGTCTCTCTCGCACCACTACGGTGCGCTCACGTACGACAATTTCTCCAAGTACGTCTACGATGTCTATCATCGTGACCGCCCAGACGTGCTGCGCTACACACCGCGCATGTTCCGAATGGTCAACAAGAGTCGCCGCGGCTGCATCACCTATGAAGAACTCTGCCGGTGGATGGCGCGGAAGCTGAGCTGCGGCAACAATGTCCAGCCCAATGGGCACCTAGTGGCGACTAGTATGTCGCTGCGGCTTCCACTCGCCCTGGTTGCCGAGTCGCGCGACGAGTGGGATGCATACCGGTGTGTACTCAAGTCACTCTCCGATGGCGATGACGAGGAGTACTGATTTTTTTCTTTTTCCCGTATCGCGGTGCGATGGGCTGCAAATGTTTTTTTTTGAACGTGTGTGTGCGGGGTGTGTGCGGCGGCGGCGGCGGCGGCGGCGGGGGGGGGGCAGGAGGAGGGAGGAGGATGGAGGCCCATCAGAAAACTCCCCGCGAAGCCGAGAAAGCTGGCGAGCCCCACCCATGGCGTCGTTTTCTGCGCCTGGACCATTTTTTTTACTGGCTTGTATTTCTTTCCCGCGTTTGGAAAGACCTTCGTGTCTTTTTTCGGTGTAACTTATCACACTGGTATTAGTGGTCGTCTGAGCATGTGGCGGTCGTGCAATGCGACTCATCTCGAACAGATGCTGATCCGTGCTGCACCACACAGATTACACACATAACCATACAGCACAAGAGAGGCGAAGCACGAAACAAAAAAGAGAAACAATGTCATGTGGTGTGCACCATAAGAGAGAGAGAGGCGGGGCAGAGCACATAATTTCTAGTGTGCTGTGACTCACGTCTGTATTGCCTCGTACAGGTCGTTCGCACACGCAGGGAAGGATTGTGTCATCACCGCTGCTCCTGCTGCGCGTGCCCGTGAGTGTGTGAACGTGTTCGCTCCTCTCGTGGTTGTGCACACAGCCCTACCAGCCAGCCAGTCCATCCGCCGATTTTTCCTCCCCATCGGTGATGCAGTCTCCCCCCCCCCCACCCCCATTACTCTCTTTCCATACATCCATCCTTCCAATATCAATCGTCCCCCCCCCCCTCAACTACACACACGCACACGCACACGGAAGTCGTCTCCTCAAATCCCTCCCCCCTTTTTTTTTGTCTGAGACGAGGCGAGCGTACCCCTTCCCCCCTCCCCCCTTCCCTCACTCACTCCATACACACTCATAGAGACTTCCCTCCCCCTCCTTCCTCCCTTCTTCCTCCCCTCCTCCCCCCTTCCCTCACTCACTCCATACACACTCATAGAGACTTCCCTCCCCCTCCTCCCCGTTTCTTCTCCACGTCACGTCTCCGAGGGAAGGAGAAAAAAAAAGAAAAGAAAAGAAAGATGTCAAAGTCATCGACGCGGTTTCGTATCCCCATGCCGACTACGGCAGCAAGCCTTGCGTTCCCTTCGCTACGCAGCTTCTCTTTGATCGTGGCGGCCGATGAGCAGCACGGCATCGGCGACGGCGAGACGATCCCGTGGCAGGTGCCAGAGGATATGGCCTTCTTCAAGGACCAAACAACGCTGCTGCGCAACAAGAAACCACCGACGGAGAAGAAGCGCAACGCCGTGGTGATGGGCCGCAAGACGTGGGAAAGTGTTCCAGTGAAGTTCAGGCCCCTCAAAGATCGTTTAAATGTGGTGCTCTCTTCTCAGGGAACCACCAACGAGTTTCTTGCCTCGCTGCCGGAGGAGAAGCGAGCCGCCGCGGCGCAGGATGTGATGGTGGTGAACGGTGGCCTCGCCAAGGCGCTCAACGTCCTCGCCCGTCCGCCCTACTGCAGCTCCATCGAGACGGTGTACTGCATTGGCGGCGCACAGGTTTACTCGGACGCCATGGCTGCACCGTGCGTCGAAAAGCTGCAGGAGGTGTACCTCACCCGAATCCACACGAAGGCGCCCAAGTGTGCGCGCTTCTTCACCTTTCCCCCCCCGAGCGCCCCATCCGCGTGGAGCCTGGAGTCGTCACAGGGGCGTCGGAGGAGCGAGAAGGGTGGCCTTGACTACGAGATCCTCAAGTACGTTCCATACAACCGAGAAGAGATGCAGTACCTCGAGCTGATCGATCGCATTCTGAAGACGGGCGTCACCAAGGAGGATCGCACCGGCGTGGGCACAATAAGTCTCTTCGGTGCTCAAATGCGCTTCTCCCTGCGCGACAACCGCCTGCCGTTGCTGACGACGAAGCGTGTCTTCTGGCGCGGCGTGTGTGAAGAACTGCTGTGGTTTCTCCGCGGCAACACGAACGCGCAGATGCTGGCGGACAAGGACATCCACATTTGGGACGGCAACGGCTCGCGCGAGTTCCTCGACAGCCGCGGATTGACAGAAAATAAAGAGATGGACCTCGGCCCCGTTTACGGATTTCAGTGGCGCCATTTTGGGGCAGAGTACAGGGGGTCCGAGGCAAACTACGACGGCGAAGGGGTGGATCAGATCAAGTACATTGTGGAGACGCTCAAGACGAATCCACACGACCGCCGCCTCCTCTTCAGTGCCTGGAACCCATGTGCCTTGCCCAAAATGGCGCTGCCGCCGTGCCACTTGCTTGCTCAGTTCTACGTGAACCCGGAGACAAGGGAGTTGTCTTGCATGATGTACCAGCGGTCCTGTGACATGGGTCTCGGCGTCCCCTTCAACATTGCCTCCTACTCGTTGCTCACCATCCTGATTGCGAAGGCGACAGGACTGCGGCCTGGAGAGCTCGTGCATACCCTCGGTGATGCTCACGTGTATAGAAACCACGTCAGCGCCCTCCAGGAACAACTGAAGCGAGTCCCGCGTGGCTTTCCAACTCTCGTGTTCAACAGGGAACGGGAGTTCCTCGAGGACTACGAGTCAACGGATATGGAGGTGGTGGACTACGCGCCATACCCCCCCATAAAAATGGAGATGGCCGTGTAACGAAGGAGAGGTGAGTTGTGCGCGCGTGGGTTTCCTATGATCTGCGAGGACGCAGCCGCTCCTCTCGCCTCGTCTGCCTCGCTGCACGACCAAAACGCCCCGTTGAGCAGACGCACGCGTGACGAGGAGTATCGGTGAGTGTGTTCCTGCGCGCGCGCGCGTGTGTGTGTGTGTGTGTGGGGTGTACATAGGTGTGCCTGCGCGCACTCGCAGGTTGACGCAGCTCATCCTTATCCACCAGTCGTCAGCGTCACCTCCACCTCCACTCCCCTTTATTTGTGCGTCTATCGGGTCCCCCCCTTTTTTTTTTACTGAGCACTTTTGGTTGACCCTCATGGTCTTCTCTTTCCATTCAGCCGCTCTCCGCCCATCTCTCTAATGAGTTCACTGACTTCGCGGAACGCGGGTCTGAAGAGGTGACTATTGCCGAAGGTGTTGGCTTTGAGCCCCGCGCTGGCGGGTGCTGACGGGATTGGAGGGAGAAATGGGGGGGAGGGGGGGGAGGGAAGGAAGGAAGGGGGGGAGGGGTGAGTTGACCGAAGGAAGAGGAGAGAGAGGCAGCTCGAACTGTACGCCGGCGTCGTTCCACGTCCGCCCCCTACTCTCTCCCCCACTCCCCCAATCCTACCACCTCACCCCTATTTCCAATAACAATGAGACACCTTGACACGCAGGCGTACATGCACCCGAAGCTCCCGAATATCATCTTCAAATCATTTTTTTTTCGTGTTTCCCTTCCGAGTGACCTCACACCTCACGTACTTCACCGCCCCCCCCCCCTCCCCTCCTCTTCCTCCTCCACAAAAAAAAAAACAAAGCACCGGGGAAGCGCCGCGTAGTTCTCCCTCGCTCTGTCTCTCCTGACTCCGGTGTGGAATGGGAGGACGCACTCGCACCGATGCAGGAAGGAGAGTTGGGTGAGGAAGGGTGGGGAGGAGGCGGGTCGCGGATCCACAGTCCAACGTGCGCACCGCCGTGTGTGTGTGTGTGTGTGTGTGACAGGGGCGCTGCGGTGCAAATGTTATTGGCCACACACTGCCTCCTGCCCCCGCCTCCTCCTCTCCCTTTCCATCTCCACCTACATGCGCCTATTGTATGCAGCAGCCCCCTGCCCCGTACCCCCCCAACCTTGGTGCACTTCTTGCTCTTTCCCCTCACTGAGTTTTATCTGGACACCCTACCGGCTCGAGGCTTCGCGGCCCTTCATATAGTCTTGAGAGAATTGACGCGTAGTGTCAGACCACGTTTGCTTCTGTGCTCCGCTGCCCACTCGCTGTGTTCTGCAGCCGCCTCTCTTTCTGCTTGATTCTCTGATAGACGCACACGCACGGATATCTTTCACCGCCGTCACCTGCCCCCCTTTTCCGGCATCCCTCGCACCACGTGGTCGACTCTCTCTCTCCTCCCCCGATTCTGCGGCGCGAATAGTCACCCTTGACCGGAAGGGGAGGGAGGGGGGCCTACAACGTACTTCTTGCGGTCATCCGTGCCATCACGCTTCCGGACAACGCCGCATTCGCTGTCCACTACCCACCACCCGTCCCCCAATTCTCACCTTCACCCGCCACCCAGCTTCAACGTCACGGCCCCCCCCTCCCTCCCTGATCTCTCAGCTTCACTGCCTCCCCCCCCCCCCCACGAGTAATCAAGCAACCGACTCCTGTGGCCTCGCCGACCCGCCCGCAGAAGACACGGACATGCCACCGAAGAGGGTCGCTGCCGGGGCCGCCCGGAAAAAGAAGACGTCCATCGCCGCAGCCGGCGGCAGCCCAGCGTACGCACATCCGCAGATGGATATCGGCTTCCTGCCGCCGGGGGCAAAGTACCCCGCCGGGGCTTCTTCGCCCCACAAACAGCGCCAGCAGCCGAACGGGGCCTCGCAAGGCCACGACCGCAATAGCGATTTCGATTACCGCTTCGAGCAGCACATCTTTGTGCCGCCACGGCTGCGTCGCGTGCCGACGGCGCTCGTGGAGGCTGTCAACGATTTTCACTACGCCATGATGAATGACCTGCCGCGAAATGAGTTCTACTATAATTTGCTGAAGAAGCACATCGTGCCCGGTGAGTCCGGCGTGCTCGAGATCGGGGCTGGATCGGGCCTGCTGTCCATGATGGCAGCGAAGCTCAACGCAAAGTGGGTAGTGGCAGTCGAGGGTTCGTCGGAGATGGCGGCGCTGGCGCGGTCGAACATCGCAACGAACGGGCTGCAGGGCAAGATCAAGGTGCTGAACATGCTAAGCACCGAGTTGACCCCGCGCGATTTCCCGGAGCCACCGAGCATTCTCGTCTCGGAGATATTTGGCACACTTCTGCTTGGTGAGAGTGCACTCGACTACATCGCTGATGTCCGCCAGCGCCTACTCTGCCCCACAACAAAGATTCTGCCGCAGCACGGCGTGCAGTATGCCGTGCCGATAGAGTGCGAGACGCTGACGAAGATCTGCGCCGTTGCCAGCTGGAACGGCATTGATCTCTCGCACGTCATGGCGTTGCAGGACACGACAAGTGTGGTGTTCACCAAACAATACGGCTTCCGCATGAGCTCCGTCCCATTCCGCCGCCTCGCCGACCCAATCCCGCTCTTGACGATCGACTTTGCTGAGACAAAACGGGGTACCTTCAAAAAGGCTTTCCAGGTGGAGGCGACAGCGACGACAAGCGGAACAGCGCACGCGTGGCTGTTCTACTGGGTTGCCACCGACGGCGAAGAGGTGATGTCGACGGCACCGGAGGACACAATCGACAACTTTTCTCGCGACATGCAGTGGGGCCAAGCGCTGCAGCTCATCGACGCTGGCACGAATGCGCGTATGCCATCGGCGTTATCGATGACCGCGGGTGAGTCTTACAAGTTCGAGTGTGCGCTGTCCAGCGACCGCGTTGTCATGAGTCTCAAATACATCGGCAGCGGTAGCGCCGCGCGCGGTGCGGCGGCGAACGCCAACGAAGCAGAGAAGCGACTTGAGATGGAGAGTGAGCAGCAACAGCAAAGCCAGTGATTCACTGCGCACCGGGACGAAGCGGCCAGTTAAGTAGCAGTAAGCGTTGACTCGCGAACGCCTATTTTTGGTGTATGTGTGTGTGTAATCCCCCCTCTCCCTCCCCACAACCCACGCCGCTCTCACTTAATTGCAGACGCCATCAGCGCTGAAGTGCCCGGCAGCGTTTGCGTCATGACGTAAGAGAAATAATCGAGAGGACAAGAAGAAAAAAAAAGGGGGCTAAGTACTCACCACAACGGTCAATGAGTGGAGTCGAGACACACAAAAAAGCGGAGGGGAACACACTCTCACACACGCACACACACACAGTGAAAAAAGAAAAGGACAATTCATGTTGAGCAGGGCATGCAAATAGAAGCGGAACGCGGGTGATCTGAGGAGGAGACGCTGCGTATGCATACGCGTGCCTTAGAGTCATCACTCCCTAGCTTTACTCCGCCCCCGCGCCTCCACACTCCTGGTTGAGGCGATAACTCACCGACCCTCTCTCAGCCGCTATTATCATCAGCTGAGGTTTCTGTGCGCTCTCTGTTCTGCAGTGCTTCATAAATACCACAAAGCCAATAATTCACCACCACCACCACCACCACATCCGCGACTTTGCCTGCACTCCACCCCTCTTCGTCCTTCTCACCACGCCAACACGCCAACACACACACACACACACAAGCAAGCAAGCAAAGAAGCAGAAAAAGTTGTAACGACTTCACATCTTCTCAGCACATTCCTCGGCCTCTTTGCCGTTTTTCCTTCCCTCCTGCCCTCCCTCATCTTTTTTTTTTTGCAGGTCACACGCCAAACATCTCAACTCGCTACTGCTTCCCGCAGCTGCTCCGTGAACGCCGTTTTGCTTCTTTCACCATTCTTCCCTCTCCCTCCCCACTTTTTTTTTTGTTTCCTCCTCAGGTGGCCGCCTTCAATACACGCACCTCGGCCGTCCACCACAAGGATGCGCTCCGTTTCCAAGGTGCTCCTGGCACGGCGCACAGCGCCGCTGCACGGGGCAAAGTCGGCAGACGCGGGGGTATTCTTCGGCGCCTCGATGCCCGCGGCGCAGTCCGCCACCGGCTTCTCATTTGGCTTGACCGAGCAGCAGCTGCAGTATCAGGAAACGGCGCGCAGTTTTGCGAAAGAAAAGATGATCCCCGTGGCGGCAGAGTACGACCGGTCGATGGAGTATCCACGGGATGTGTACAAACAGGCCTGGGAGCTTGGTTTGACGAACATGCACATCCCTGAGAAGTACGGTGGCCTTGGCGCCGGTGTGATGGACGGCTTGGTTGTGCAGGAGGAGCTGGCCTACGCGTGCACGGGGATGGCGACCGCGTTCGATGCCAATAACTTGGCCCAGGCCCCGCTTCTCATCGCAGGAACGGACGCGCAGAAGAAAAAATACTTGGGCTGCATGATGGAGGAGCCGCTGCTGGCGGCGTACTGCGTCACGGAGCCGTCGGGCGGGTCTGACGTGGCTGGTATGAAGACGGTTGCAAAAAAGGAGGGCGACAAATGGGTGATCAATGGCTCCAAGATGTGGATCACGAATGGCGGCGTGGCGAGCTGGTTCTTTGTTTTGGCCCGCTCCGAGGGTGGCTACACGGCTTTCGTTGTGGACGCTGACACGCCTGGGGTGACGCGCGGGGCGAAGGAGGTGATGCTTGGTCAGCGGTGCAGCGACACGCGCGGCATCACATTCGATAACGTGGTGGTGCCGGAGGAGAACGTGGTGGGAAAGGAGGGCCAGGGATTTCAAGTAGCCATGAAAGTATTTGATTTTACGCGCTCCTCTGTCGCCATCAGTGCAGTGGGGCTGGCGCGGCGCGCCACGGACGAGGCGACGAGGTACGCTCGCGAGCGTGTGACGATGGGCAAGCCGATCGCGCAGCACCAGGCCGTCGCGTTCATGCTGGCAGAGATGGCGGCTGGTGTGGAGGCGTGTCGTCTTATGACGTACCGTGCGGGCTGGGAGACAGATGAGGGCCGCCGCAACACGTACTACGCCTCGTGTGCAAAAATGATGGCCGCTGACCTCGCTGAGAAGTGCTCGACGAACGCGGTGCAGATATTTGGCGGCAACGGCTACAACACCGGCTACCCGGTGGAGAAGCTCTACCGTGACTGCAAGATTTTCTCCATCTACGAGGGCACCACGCAGATTCAACACAGCATCATCAGTCGTTACGTGACGGGCATGCGCAGTTGAACTCCCTGCGAAGGGAACGGAAGGGAGCGGGGGTGGAGGAGGAGGCAAGGTGGGCGAGTCTCTCTTTCTCTTTCTCTTTCTGTGTGTGTGTGTGTGGTGTCTGTATACGTCATCTGCTGGTGCGCGCTGTGGTTCTGTGCGGAGGGTGCCAGTAAAGCGGGGGTGGGTGGGCGGGTTGGGGGGGGGTGGATGCCCCCTTTCTGACGCCTTCCAGCACACGCTCTCACTCCGTTCCTCTTGTTCTCGCTTTCTTCATCGACTGCCTTGACGACCCTGACAGGGAAACCAAGTCGGCTGTTCCAGTTTGTGGGCACCGAGCGGTTATGCTGGCAAGAGAACGAGAGGGGAGGAAAAGGGGGGAGGGTCCAAAAGAATGTGCGTGTGCGCGCGCCTCTGACAGGAGTGATGGCAGAGGTGCTCTCGTCTCGCCACCCCGTCGACGCTGGCATGTAAATGTTCTCTGTTCCCCAAACTAACAGAGTGGGTGACCCACAGGGGAAGCACGACCAACCCCTTTGCAGAGGCACCGCTACACACATACACACACACTCACACACACACACACACACACACATACACACACACACACACACACATACACGCTACCCTGGCGCTGCGCTTTTCGCGTGTGTCCGCTGCCTGATCTGCAGCGGACTGACAGCTTGTGTACATAATCCTCCTGAGGGTTGGCATCTTCATCTCGTGCGCGTAGACGATTTTTTACAAAATCTCTTTACTGTTGGTCTGTAAAGGTGTGGGGGAGGTGCCATGGAGACTTGGTATACGGCAGTGTAAGGGGCCGGGCGGGCTCAGCAGGGGGGGGGGTAGATGGGTGAAGCACGCTGAGAAAATTCATGTCTCTGTATGCCTCATCTGTCCATGTCCCAGCGGTGTCAATGCACAGCTGTTTGTGCAGGAACTCCCTTCCCTCCCTTCCCTCCTCTCTATTTGTCTGTCTCCCCCCCCTCCCCCCCTCCCCCCCACTCTCCAAATTTTCAAAACGTTTTTAATATGTATGTATTGCTTTTGAGCTGCTCGCACGCTTCCACTTCTTACCGTGCCTCGCCGTCATCCCTCCTCTTTTTGTTTTGAGTTTTTTTTTTCGTTCAGTTTTTGTCGTGTGTGGGCCGCGGGGGACGGTGATTGTATGAGAGGAGGAGGGGGGGGGGCTGGTCTCTATCATGTCATGAGGGAGGACACACTCGAGCAAGCTGCGTCAGAGGGTTCTCCCCCCCTCCCCCCTCCCTCTTTCTCTCTATTCATGTGTCTGCTTTTTTATTTGCTTTTTTTCTACGTACTGCTTATGCCATTTGTCGTCCATCACCGGTCTATGATATCATCCCAGCCAATGCTTTGCCTTGTATCGATGCCAAAGTGCCGTGTGGACAATCTCCCTTACTGCGTTGGGGTCTTCTCGTCGGTACACTGGTGCGCCACTCCACTTTATTTGTGTGAGTGGGGGGGGATACGGGCACGCGCGTAAACCCATGCATTCGCGCATACACATTTGTCCAGCACAGACTAGTGGCGCTCACCTAATTCATGTGTATGTGTGTCTTGAGGGAGGCGGGGGCAGCGGCAGGATGCGATGGTAGCGGGGATGCTCTTTGTGTTCTTGCAAGTGATTTGTAGGGGCAAAGATGATGTGGAGAGGACACCAGAACACACACACACACACACACACACACACACGCACACGGAAAAAAAAGAGGACAGGGAGCTGCATGTGCACCGGCGCGTACTGTAGAGGGAGTAGCGTATCGATATGCTCTCGGCGCCACCTTCGTCTGCGCGTCCGTCTGTCTGTCTGTCTGTGTGATCTCTATCGGTCCTTTCCCTCGCTGTGAGTTGATGTCGCCGCTTTTTCCCCTTCTTTTCTTCTTTTTTTCGATGGGGGTGGGGATCGCTGCGCTCTGTTGACAACGTCATCACCACCGCCACTACCACAAGACATCGATCGCTATGTAAACACTTATAGCCACTGCTCACTCGCTTCTGGGGAACCACGGCTAGCGGTTTCCCCAGGCGGTTGAAGACGAAGTCTTATCGCTCGTTGCAGCAGGCCATGCGGCCGAAGGCCCATCCTCGGTCCCCCCCCCCCCCCACACACACACACGCAAACACACACACTGCAGGCTCGTTCTACATTCTAGGGGTCCGAGAGGCATGGCTGAACTGCATGTCTTCACTCAACTGCGCTGACTTGAACACGGCGCCCACACAGGTTGGAGACGGCTATGCTTGTCGTGCGGGCTGTAGATGGTGGTGGTGGTGACGGCTTGTGCTTTGCGGCACCATTGCGCACGCACCCGGGACCTCGGTCCGAGAGAGGCGACTACGCCGACTAGCTGATGATCCCGCTGTGACTCTCTCCTTTCTTCTTCGCCCCCTTCCTTCCTTCAAGCGCTTCTCGCTCTCTCTCTCTGGATGTTCCACACGGGCGAGGTAAAGATATCACAAACATATGCAACTCGATTGATCAAGACACACACGAACACACACACACACACACACGACCGGGCGTGGGCGATCCCTCCTCCTGTTTCTTCTTCTTTCGTCATTTCTTTTCTGCTGCGACTTACTTCACCCGTGCGGCAGGGGCGAGCCTGGAAAAAAAAAGTGTTCAGCTCTGCAATCGTGCCTAGAGGAGGCGAGTGACTCGCATAGTGCGTGTGATTGCACCTCGAGTCTTCCCTCGACTATTTTTTTTTGTTGTTGTTGGGCTGGCCGACATACGAGCAGCGTTTTGCTGGAGGTAGATTCTTTGGTGAGGGATTTTTGCGTTGCCCACGCCTGCCCCAAAGCTCGAACGAGGAGGAGGAGGAGGAGGGGGGGGGGCGCTCTTCCTTACCCCGAGCGCTCGCGCTCTTTTTGAAGGCACCAATGGATGTGAAGATCAGCAACATTCTAACGCGCTTCGCCTTCACCATTCCCAGCCTCTACGATGACGATGACGGCTACGACGCCGTGGTCTCTTCGGATGACGAGGACACCCGCGATTTCGCTCACGTGAAGGCGACGGACCGTCATGCCGCCGGGATGCGGGACGCCGTGACGCGGGCCGACTGGAAACACCACAGCTCACGTTTCATCTCGTCAGAGTCACCGAGCGATGCGTCACACATCACCGGCGCGTACGCGTTTGTGAGCAACTGCGGTGCATCATCGGTACCATTGCCCATCCCCAGTTCTGGTCCTGCACGCAACAGCAGCAGCAGCAAACTCTTCACTGTGAAGACGCAACACGGCGTTGACAGCCGCGGAGGTGGCTCTGTGCGACGTGGTGCGTCGCTCCATCTGCCTGATTTGCTGCAGCTGGCGGCGAGGTCTTGGAACGTGGAGCTTCACCGCGGCCCGACAGGGGTAGCGAGTCACTGCGTGCTACGGCCGCCTCCTTATGTCGTCGGCACAACCCTCTACCGTGGGCCTGTAGTATACGTGCTTGCATCTGGGGTGGTGCGGATGGCAACGTACGGCAGCGTGGCTGCAACAAATGCGCTCGCGCGGCGCGTCCGCGATGCATTGCATGAGGCTTGCGCACCGTTGGCCATGCGCCGCGCAGCCCGCGAGGAGTTTCTATTACTGCGGGCGGTGCTGGATGAACCTCTCTCAGGCGTGGCGAAGAGCAAGGACCACAGCGAAGGTGGCGCACAGACCCCGTGCTCTGCGGTACTCCAGGCAGAGACGCAGCGACCGAACAACACCATGTCTTTTGGGACTGGGTTCCCCGGGGATGGGAGGGCGGGTCGTGGTCTGCCAACGGTCCCCCCCGCGCTCTGCGAAAAGGCGTGCACGATTGACTTTCTGCAAGCGGTGGCGACCCCGCGCTGGGACGAGATCGCCGGCCTGCGAGCCTCCCTCTTCGCGACGGCATCGGCATGCCTCGGCGGTGAGGGCGGTGTCGGCGTGGATGAAGATGGGCGCGTTGCTAAAGGAATCCCCCGTCGTGTGCCGGTGCGGTGCGCCAGTGTGAACGTCCGCGGCGATGCGCCGATGGAATGGTGGAAGTGGTACCTCAACGTGCAGGCCGATGACCTCAGCCCCAGCGAACTCCTCAAGTCGGCTGCGGCTGTCAACCGATATGAGACTTTGCACGGGGACTTTGCTACGCTGCATTCGAGGAACGACTCTCTGCAGCCGGCCGGGCGTAGTAACGGTGTCGCCGAGGAGGGCGACACATCTGCTCGCTATCAGGAGAAGACGAAGGGCTTCTGGACTTGTGCTGGGCACACCGATGCGTCACCAGCGACTGCCGCGAATTTTGTGCGCTTTTTGCGGCGCCGGCGGGCGTTGTTGGCCCATCACGTCGTATCCTTCAAACTGCGTCGCCAAGCCACCCAAAGCAGCCTTCAAATCCTCCTGGACTGGCGAACAACCCCACCGCAGCGAATAACATCATCGCCCATGTCAGCAGCAGCAGCAGCAGCACCAATACCCGCACCAGTACCCGCACCGTCAGCGGCGCCGCTCGCGGGGTGTTCTCCGCTAGCCCGACCACTAATTTCGGCACCGCCTGTGGGGGTGGCTCAGGCGCCGCCCGACCCAAGCGCTCCTCCCGCCTCTGCTGATCCGCCCAACGTCCACACCAGCAGCCGTGGTTGGGTGACAGAGGCGAGTGCGGCACACTTCTTTATGGAGTCCACTTTTATTCCCGAGTCGACGGCGCCGTGCGGCATGGAGAGCGTTCGGTTGCCCATGGGTGGTCATGGTGTGCCTGCTGAACCTGCGGCGTTTGCACACGGTGAGTTGCGTGATGAACGCGTGGGAAACGCCGTGGTCGAAACCGCAATCCCGCTCGACTGCGGCGGTCATGACCGGATGTCTGTCCTGTTCGGCAACGATAAGGGTCACGCTGTGCTGTGCAATGACAGCGCACTCGGCGGCGACGGGAGCGCGATCAAGGCTGCGCCTGCGAAGCGCATGCGCGGTGGTATAGCGTCTGGGACATCGCCGGCAAAGGGGGATAAGCATGCAACGGCGGTGGAGCATGTTACCTGTATCATGCATTGCACAGGCCGTGTTCAAATCACTGCCGCATCGGAGTTGGCCGTGGAACAAATGTGTGCTGTGCTGCTCATTCCTTTCCTCGTAGCGACGGCAGAGATAGATGAAAGGGAGGGGGTGATGCGCGAGGCGTAGCGAAGTGATCGCTTACTCTTCCCTCCCCTTCCCTCCCCTCCTCGCTGTCGTGCTCCGCTCCGCTCTGAAGTGTTGCATTGTGTGTGTACGTCCAGTCAAGGCGCGAATTGTAGCAGCACTGGCGGCATGCCCAGCGCTGAGCCTCTTCAATCCCCCTTGTCCTCTCCCGATTTCTCAAGTCACGGGGCTTGACACTGGCACACACGAACACTCACCCACCCACCCACTCACTCACACAAACACATCTACACACACACACACACACACACACACACACATCTACTGGCGGGTGAGCTCCACGACGCTGCTCTGTCCTACTCCACTCCCCACCCCACCCCACCTGCTTTTTTTGTTTCGAAAAAGCGGTGCCTCGACGTGGAGCATACGAACTGCTGTATCTCTACAACCAGCTTGTTGCGGGGAGGGGGTGAAGGGGGGAGAGGGGAGAGGGGAGGGGGTGAAGGGAAGAGCTTGGCACACCGGCGCGCCGTCTCTCTCTCTCTCTCTGTCTCTCTCTTTCTTCTTTTCTGTATTGGTGCGTTCTCATGCAGCTTTTCTGTGTTGCGGTTGTCTTCATTCTCTCTATCCTCTGGATCCCATCTTCACATGTGTGCTCCCAACGTTCCCCCCCCCCCCCCCCTTCCGCGCACCCTTCACTCCGCCCATACGCCTTCCTCATGCCATGCACACACACATTACACACACATTACACAGAAACAGAAAAGGACAGTCGCAGTATCACGTGCGCGCGCGTGTATGCGCACCTCCATAGAAATCCCTCACCTCCTTCCCCTTTCCCCTCAAAGGGAAATCATAGACCTCGACAGAGTTGATTTGAGGGGTGTGAGAGGGGGGTGGGGTGGAGGCCGACCCCGCAGTTCTTTTCCAGCGCATCTCTCGA
This sequence comes from Porcisia hertigi, assembly GCF_017918235.1. NCBI lineage: Eukaryota > Euglenozoa > Kinetoplastea > Trypanosomatida > Trypanosomatidae > Porcisia > Porcisia hertigi. Next base: position 398,307 of record NC_090565.1, read on the forward strand.
TCCCTTTCTTTCCCTTCCCCTCACCCCCTTCTCCCCTCCCCCGTGCGCGCGCGCGCTTCTTATCAATCGGCGTGTGAAAAAATGAGCCAGCCACATGTCTCGTCGATTCCCTTGCTTGTTGTGCCTCCATGCACGTCTGACGTGTCTCGTGTAGGCACCAACGTCATCACCACCGCCAGCAGCAGCAGTGCATTTTATCGAGAGACTTCTACAGTCCCCTCGACAGCCTCCGCCACGTGTGCGTCTTGTGAGTCGAAGTTGGCCCAAGGCTCAAGCGCAACGTTGTTGCCGCAATCGAACGCAGCCGAGCGAGCGGGTCGCACCTCCTCCCTGGCAGTGGAGTTGGTCAAACAGCGTGTGTTACGGCTCGTCAGACGTTCGAGCAACTCCCTGCGCCAGCCCCCGTTGCGGTCAACATCAGTGCCGATATCGAAACACAGCCACCGTGCTGCTTCACCTGTCACCACAGCACACAATGTCCCTGCTCGAAGTGCGCATCGCTGCCGCAGCTGCACCGGAAGCGGCAACGCTAGTGGGTGCAGGTTTGGCCAACCACCAACGGTGCAGATGACTTGCAAGTTCATCGGGACTTCTACGAAGCCCACACTGGGCGCCGCACAGGCGCGGTCGCTTTGGTGCGGGAACGGGGACTCACTGTCGAGCACGTCTCGCCCCCAGGAGAATGTCAGCAGCGCTGCATGCCACCACTGCGGCGAAGGGTATCGCTCAAGATGCAATGCCCCGTATCGATGTGTTGAACCACCTGCACTCCCTTCGTCACCACCGGTCTCGGTTTCGGCGACGACAGGAGTCCGTGTGCGCAATGCGACACAGTCCTCTCTTTTTGGTGTGATGGGAGCTGCCTTGACGGACGCAGCTGGTCCAGCTGACGCTTGGATCAGTGGCCGTGTCAACAAGACAGCAACACCGCTGGGAGAGTTGAACCCGCCGTCGAGCACAGTTGGCGTACTGGCAGGTATGGTAGGCTCGCCGCTATCGGATGGAACAGCAGCGCCAGCGGTATTGAGGGTCTGCAAGTGCCGTCATTGTCGCGCGGCACCACTGGCCGCTGTGAATGTTTTTTCTATTGGGGCGACAAACTCCTCCAGGTGTATGCGATCCTCCTCGCCTTCATCTGAGAGCTCAGTTTCTCGAATTATCGACACCAACACCCCCGAGCTTCCGTGCCGCCGACTGAGCCCGTCAGAGGATCGCGGTGGAGGTGAAGAGCCCAGTGGTGTCAATCTGCTAGCGCTGCTCACCTCTGCGTCGTCGTCGTCGTGTGAAGGCTTCGATGTCGCCGCCGCAGTCGCTCCGCGTGGGCCAGGCATGCGCTACTTGGAGCCCACAGGGAAACCAGCATCGCAATGGCGGCCACCCGATGCGCTTCTCAACGTCGCGCTCTCAGCCGCTCGCGACTGCGAAGTTCTCGACCGCGCAGGGGACGGTGGGGCCGAGGGGGACAGCACCCCCCAAACCCCTGACGTGTGCGAGCACAGACAGGCGCACGCGTTTCGTCGCCTCTCGCTAACAGACGGGCGCGTCTGGGATGCCGCGGCACCGCACATTCGACACACCAGCGCAGGGAAAGTAGTGATGGTGCCTGATGACAGCAGCCGGTGTTACCCCGAAGCCGCTCCGGCATCGCTGCAAAAGGAAGTGGAGAAGACACATTGCGACGACAGGGGTGCGCCTTCGTGGATGCTGGACACCTCCACTGCACCGCATTTGTCGCTGCCCGTTATGCTACGCGGAGGCCGGGGTGACGCGGACAACCGTGTCCCACCTGCGACAGCGCAGCCCACACCGTCCTTGCCACTCAATCTCTCTCACACTAGTGGTAGCTGCGTCCTCGTCAACACAGGGCTGGGCAGTGAACCCTCTAGTACGGCTCTGACCACACCCGCCTGCGTAGCGATGACTGTCCCTGAAGCGCCACCAATGGCAACCACGCGTAGGCGATCCTTTAACAGTGACACTTCGCTACTCGACTCCTTCCGTGTCGTCCTCTCCCCATGTCCTTGCAGCATCGCACCGGTCTTCTCGCTCGTGCCGTTCCGTGCGACGTCGCCGGTGTCGATCCCAGCCAGAGCAGTTCAGCAGCGATGGCGTGAACACGTCCGCGCACGCACGGGGGTCGGCGTTTGGAATGCGGGCGGAGGCACAACACCCCTCATCGGAGCAGCTGCGCCCTCACCGTGTTCCCCCGCTGAGCGTGCCTTGAAGCCCCAGGTTACACCGCACTCCCTTCACGCTGCGAAGATTTTGGTGAGCGATATCGCAGCCGGCGGCAGCGCCTGCGACGCAGCTCGTTTCAAATCTCTGCAAGGATGGGAGCCGCCACCATCGCGCCGGTCCAGTGGCGCCGATGACGCCAACGCCGTTCCCACACCAAAGTCTTGCAGCCCTTCATCCTCTGGCGCTGCATCTGGCGGATGGGAGAGTGTGGCGAACGTGAGACAAGGTCTCGCCAGTATACCGCCTCATGATTTGTCGGCTTGCACCGACCCCAGAAGTAGTCGAGTCCACGCACCCACGATGTCGCTCTGCATGTCCCACCCCTATTCGATGGCCCTTTCTCTCGACAGAACGCCACTGCCCACGCAGCAGCAGCACCACCACCAACAACACACGAGCAGTGACCACAGCTCGCTTGTCTTGGCGGATACCGCCATAACAAAACCGTGGCCGCTTTCGCTCCCGGAGCACGCGCCTTCGTCCCCATTGCGACGGCGGCCGACGGAGACAACTCCTTTGTTTCCTTCGGATGTCGGCCAGCGTGGGGGCGCCGGCGCTGCCTGCGCCGTCACTGCAGCTCCTCAGACTGCTGGAGGAGTGTGTGGCGGAAGCATGTGCACATCTCCCTCACTGATGACCACCGCCATGAAGGGTGCTCCGAATACTCGTTTATCAGCGCCGTCTCTGCCTAGTCCCTGGAGTGCATCTCGCACACCAGCGAGAAGCGCGGACGCGCGCGTAGGCGCACTGTGGTTTCCCATGTCCGCGGCGACTGTGCAATGCCACGGTGGCAGTTGTCACCTCTCCCCCATCGATGAGGTGTCGTACTTCAACAGCACCCACCGATCGCACCGGCAGCCCTCAACCCCTACACCATCGCTGTTGTCATTCAAGTGCCCCATCCCGGCTTCAGCGGTGGAGGACTCGTTCACGTCGTCGACCACGTTCGCTGGTTCACAGCCCCGTGCACCACTGCATCAATTCGTGCAGACCAAACAACGATGTGTTCCGGGCGGCGGCGCACCAATGCGCCAGTTGTCACCACTGCAGACGAGCTGCTGTGCCGACGCAGCCGGTCGCTGCGTGGTGGGTGAGGTGACAGCGAAGGCCAACACGTCGCTTGAGGGATCCACTAGAGTGGGTTTGGCGTCAACATGCTCGACTCCGCCGCAGAGGCCCCTGCTTGCCCCCAACACACCGCACCTGTCCGGGTGCCTCTCTCCAAGCAGGGGGGCGGCGGGCACATGTGTGTGGAAGACAACCTCCGCCAGTGCACGGAAGCCTGTTTTATCATCTACTAGTCTTTCACGTGGCAGCCCCTTGGCAGGGGAGGAGAGAGTATCGGTATCGTCACCGTGGGCTACCTTGCAGTGCTCGTCCCCGACAGCAGCGACAGCGGTCGGAGGACCGGGCAGCGAAGTCAGAATGGCGCCGACACGCCGGTGTGTCAGGAGACTCTCCTGCACTGCCGCTCCGTACCCGGCTCCCGTGGAGAGCGACATTGCTCCCCTTTACTTTGGGGAAGAGTTAGAGCTACGTAGGCTGCAGAGCGTGACGAATGTGTGCTCTCCGTTGTCCATTAGCGACACCAGCGTCATCACAGCTCCTTCTCCCACCCCCCACGGGGACAGTGGGGGCCTCGGGGAGGGGCGCAGCGCTTTAGGCAGCTTCCGCGCTCACGGATTCTCGGCAATGCCACTGCCACCGCCTCTGCCACTGACGGCTTTATCAGGAAGCCACGCCTCCCCTTCGACGTCATGGCCTCGCGGCAGCTTCTCGGCGCCGCGTGCAGCGGCAACCCACGCCGCTCCCACTAGAGAAGCGACCCACCCCCAATGCATCTCGCCACAGCGGTCCTCACCGGAGCTGCGTACCCGTACACGGAGTGCCTCTTGGGCAGTTGCCATGTCCGCACACGAGGCGCCGGCCGAGGGCGGTGTGCCGTCGGACATGTTGCCGGCATCGGACTCACTAACCAATGCTGTGACGACGACCACCACCGCTGCTACCGAAGGCGTGCCACCCTCGATGCCCACGCCCTTGCCGGCGGTGGTGCCTCCGACTATGCAGTTCCACTGCGCGTTCAGCTCGCTGCGTGGCTGCCGTAGGACGCAAGAGGACAGTGCCATGATTGTGAATGACCTCCGAGTGCGGCTGCGTAGACGCGCGGCTGCAGAGCCCATCACTGCCAATGCTCCCACGCCGGTGACTGAAGCGCCGGGTGGCGTGGGCGCGCCAAGTGATACCGAGGCTGCGGGCGAAGGTACGGAGCAGGCGGATGCGACACAATCGACGACAAGACAGAAAGAGGCGGGACCACATCACATCGTCGATGCCCACGCTGATGTTGTGTTCCAGTGTGTTGGGGTGTTCGACGGTCACTGCGGCGACGGCGTTGCGTCGTTTGCCTCGAAGTTTTTTCAGGAGCACTTCGAGCACGCGTTGCAGGATCTCCAGGAGCAAGTCGAGCCGGACCAGCAGGAGGGCGGAGGTGCGATGCGCGTCACGCGGAGCAGCACCTCCTTTCGAGAGGAGCCCGTGAAGAGACCGCATCGTGACCATCACGAGATCTCCCTGGCAGACGCCGTGCACTTCCAGCGGGCTGTGAGCGCCTCCCTTGTGCAGGCACTGATGCACCTGGACCTAACATGCTACAACCTTCTGCACAACTCGACACGAGGCCGCCCCGCCCAATGCCGCGACGCCGGATCGACCGCCAGCGTGGCAGTCTTTTTCAAGGCACCGCTCGCAACCGCCTTGCGCCACAGCGATGTGAGTGGGGGGATTAGTAGGTCTTCGAACGGCACCCCACTGTTGGCTACCAGCGACACTGTCGAGCGGTTCAACGGCGGCGGGCTTGCTACTACTTGCACACCTGCGGCGTCAGATGGTGAGTCGCGGAGGCGAACGGGGTGTGACGAGGTGGTACCCCTGTCGCCGATACCGACTACATGTGTAGAGGACACGTACCGACTCTGCCTCGCGAATTTGGGTGATAGCCGTGCCATCATTGGCCGTCTTGATACTGGTATCCTTCTGCTGAGCACCACTGACCACCGCATCTCTGCTTGCCCAACCGAGAGAGCCCGAATCCAGGCTGCTGGCGGTGTAGTGGAGTTTGACCGCATAGGCGGTAGCCTCGATGTGACGCGAGGGTTGGGTGACTACCGCTACAAGGTTGCACCAGCTCAATGGTGGGCCTCGGCCGCCACATCATCATCGACCGATGCCCCCGAGGGTTTTTCGTCGATGCCGACGGGAGTGGAGGGGCGCAGGACGGCAAGCACTACATCCGCCATGTCGTCGTCAAAGTTCGAGGTAGTCGAGGGGCTGGTACCGCCCGCGAGCACGCTGCGGTGCGGTGATGCCCCCGCCGCTGGCGACTCCATGATGGGCACCCTACGTTGGCAGTCGGGTTCGAATACACCACTGCGAAGTCCCATGAGTGAGGACGCTGATGGCTGCGAAGCTGCAATAGTCAATTTGCAGCGGGGTGCCCGCCATGTGCGAGGCGCCGTGGGCGAGGCGCGGACGGTCTCTGTCACATCTTCCTGCGGATCGCACCCACCCGGCGCTGCGGAGGGTGCGGCCAACGCGCCTGTAAGACCGCAGCAGCAGCAGCTTCCACAGTCGCCGCTCTCGCCATTGTCCCCACCTTTGCCGTCATCGGCTGAGGTGTTGACCAGCAATGCGGTGAGCAACATCGCCGACGTCTACGAGTGGGAGGTGCACCGCGGCGAGGTACTCATTATAGCCTCCGACGGCGTCTGGGACCGCATGAACTCCGAAGATGTGCTCGCCTTCGTCTGCAGTGCGTTAGCCGCCGCACGGCGGCAGCCCAAGGCGCCTTCAACCGGAGTGATGTCTGGCGAGGAGGCCTCAGGAGATCCCTCGAATGTTGCAGGTGGAGAGGGGAGAGGGTTGTCGGTGTTTGATGGAGTGGATGCACAGGTATCGAGTGCAGCCGATGTAACGCCGTTGTCCTTTGGGGGGGCGCTCGCGTGTGGTCCGCTACGGCACCCGTCGCCCTGTTGCGAGCGAAGGGCCACAAGCTCGCATTGTTCTCGTGGTGCTGCGTTCTGCACCCCAGGCGGCAACGAAGATGTGGGGTGCAACGAAGTTCACTCCGCTGTGGCCTCGTTGCCGGGCCCCACCGGCAGTGGACTCAACTTTTCTATTGTGCAGGCAGCGGCGCGGCGCTTGACGGAGTACGTCCTTCATAACCTCTCCGGCACTGACAACACCTCCGCCGTAGTGGTGGTGTTCCACTAACTAGGGGTGGGGTAACACCCACTGATGCTCTAGGCATGCGAGAGGGGGGAGGGGGGGGGGAGGGGAGTGAGTCGTGGACTTGCAGGGTGCAGTGTGGACTTGTTGGACGGAGCTCGGCTCCTCCTGCACATCTCTCAACCCCTCTGTATACGTGCTTTATTTCGCATGTCCCCTCTCCCCTCTTCCTCCCTCGCTGCCAGTAAATGAAGGTGAGACAAGCGCCAGATATGCATTTGAGTGAGTCAACCTCTTTCCCCCCTCCCTCCCTCCCCCCCACACACAGACAGACAGACAGACACAGACAGACTCGTTCTACAGTTTCCCCATTGCTGACAACATTTCACGGGGGTAAAAAAGGCGTGCGTTGCACAACAGTGTTGGTGCGAATGGACTTTATGGATGAAAGCTGCGCTACAACAATACGTGGAAAAGCGGGGGGGGAGGGAGGAGGAGGAGGAGGAAGGCTGTCGGGTGAGATACTCGGTACTTTGGCTCTGCGTACTGCTCTGTATCGATCAAGCTTTCGTTGATACGCGCATGAAGGATTTTTGTGCATGGGTGCCATCCCCCTCCCGTTTAAGTCCCGCCACCACCACCCCCCCCCTTTCTCCTTTTTTCCTGTTCTTTATGGCTCTTGACACTGCAAAAAACTGCCACTGCCTCTGACGAGTACATATATATATATTATATATACATGCGTTGTATTCTCAATCTCCTCCTCTTCCTCTTACTCCCCCTCTTACTCCCCCTCTTCCTCCCCCCACCTACCCTCAATCTCTCTCGGTGTGTATGTGTGTGTGCGTATTGGTAGCCCGCACGCCCGTTCCGGCACGCGCTCGTCGTCAGCCTCTCCCTATCAGCGCGGTACCCTCCCCCCCCCATTCCATCACACACACACACACACACACACACACGCACGCACGCACACACGCACACATAGAAGGGCATATTTATACAGAGAAGAGGGAGGAGCATCGTGCGCTTTATTGTCGAAGTGGAGGGAAAGCATCACTGCGAGCGTCGCATCCTCCTGTTCTCTCTGCTTCGTTTTTGTTGTTGCTGCTGCTGTTGCTACTGTTGCCGCACTGAACCCGACCTTAACCGCGTCCGCTCCCACTCCCCCCCCTTTTTTTCTTCCTCTCGCGTCTTTGCCGTCCTCCTGCCACGCGCGTACACCTTCATGGACTACATGGTCGGGGCAGCGCGACTCCTCTCGCCTTCCCTTTTCTCTGTCATACAGGCAGCCATATCGGGCTCTGACGAGTTCGAGGCGGGGGCGGCGGCAGCGGTTCGGTGGTCTTTCTGGTCAAGTGTAACGGTCGCGTTCGTATGTACGTTTGCTGCGATGGCGCTGCTCATGATGCGAGGCTCTTTGACGTCACTGATCCGCTGGCCAGCAGAGAGGTGCCGACAAGTGAGCGGCCTCGCCGCCACAGGTGAGCCAGTCAAGATGGCGCTCGTCGTCCGGAAAGATTTGAAGATGGGCAACGGAAAGATTGCTGCGCAGTGTGCCCATGCCGCGGTGGCGATGGTCGAGGAGGTCATATCCCTCAAATCAGGAGAGGCGGGTAGTTCACAGTCCGCCCTGGACCCCGTATCCGCGCTCTGGGTTCAGTGGTATGACGCGTGGAAGGTCAGCGGCTGCACCAAGGTTGCCCTGCAATGCTCTGACGAGCCCACCATGGTAGAGCTGGCGAAGCATGCGCGGCGAGTGAAGCTGCCCCACTACGTCATCCGCGACGCCGGCCGCACGCAGGTGGCGCCGGGCAGCAAAACCGTCGTGGCCGTGGGGCCGGGACCGAAAAGCCTGGTTGACGAGGTTACAGGGCATCTAAAGCTGCTCTAGTGGGGTTGCAAACTCGTGTGTCCCACGTGTGTATGTGTGCTTTGTGTTGGATGACGCTCGCTTTGATTTTTTGATGCGATTCCCAGCCTCGCGTGGATGCGTTTATTTTTTTTTATGTTTCAAGGGGTATGTAGCCAGGGAAGGGGCGGTGTGAGGTGCTGCCTGACACCGAGCGCGGCGACTCTTCACCCGCGAGTGCCAACAGAGTCACATGAACATTAGAGGAAAACAGAATAGAACAGCGTCCCTGGAAGAAGTCTGTTGCCGCCGCCTCCTCCCTCCCCCCCTCCCCCCCACTCTCTCACACACACACACATCACCACCACTCTAAACTCCGACAACAGCCAGCCATGACTCAAAAATTGCTTTTGGCCGAGAGCCTTGACTTGTTGCGTCAGTGCGAGCAGCGCGAGTATGACGTTGATAGGAATAAGCAACGCATCAGCAGTGACAGCCAGTACCGTAACGAGCTGGGCCGGCTCCTGCAATCCTACGACGGTGTTTATCAACAGTACGTGCGTGGCCTCTGTATTCTGAACCACGTGCGCCACACGGCTCTATCAGAAAGGGATCCAAAGAGCGCGGAGTACTCCAGGAAGCTGTCGGAGTTCTGCGCAGGCAAGATGACTGCGTACATGGCACGGTGTGACAGCATCGTACGCAAGATGGACGGTATTCTGCTGCCCATCCAGCAAGTCGACCTTGTTGTCAAGGAAGGTTATGTCCCAGACGAAGCGATCTACCTGCAGGACGGCATGACGTACCCGCTCTCGCGAAGGGAGAAGGTTCTGGCGAAGGAGTTCATGCTCATGGCTGGTACGTACATCTTAACCCTTAAAAACCGCGATGACTACACGCTGGCAGCGCCGGAGGTGAATGTGACTTTGGCTACGTTGCCCCAGCGTGGCAGCGGCGCCGAGCCGTTACGCGTGGAGCTAAAGCTGCCATGCCAGTGTGGGTGGCGGAAGGTGATCGGCATCGTGGATGCGTCAACGGTGCAGCTAGAGATTCGTTACAGCGGTATCCGAGACGCGCACGTTGACATCCTTTTACAGAGGTGGGCCTCCGCTGACGAGATGGGCCGCTCTGGCGGCGCTGGTGCTTGTGCCAGCGGCCCGGGTCCGGCTCTGTCGCCGTCAACTTTTGATAGCGGCGATGGCAGCAGCTTCTGCAAGTCGGCGTCGAAAGCAAGCGCGACACCAAACCGCGGAGGCAATGGTAGCGCGGCGGGGGGCAACATGGACGCATTGAGCTACTACACGCCTGCCAATGCTGCCACTAACATTGCAGCGGCGCAGGCACTCCCCCACCAGCAGCAGCCGCAGCACTGGGTGAACCAGCTCCCGCAGCTGCCCGACGATGAGTTGGCGAGGCTGGCGAACTACAAAGTGCCCTCTGCAAGTCTATCGAGGGGGCCGAACCCCCGCGCGGCCGTCGATGGCCTTGGCGCATCGTCAGCCTCCGCCCCGGCCGAGGACCTGTGGGCAACGCTGACCAGTTTGAATGTGCCCCATGCACCAACGACAGGCGGGGCGCTGAACAGCGCTTCACCCATGCACGTGCCCGGTCCAGTAGAGGTGAACTCGGCTGGCATGACGTGTCGGCAGCGTCTCGACAAGATCCGCGAGTTGTTGAACGCGTGGCCAAACAACGGTGTCGCTGCCTGCCCACTGCCGGGACAGTCACAGCAATTTATTCAGGCCCTCTACGCGCTGCCTTTGCCGCGTGAGCTCTCCAAGTAGGGATATTTGAGGCGTAGGACAGCCACGGACGCACACCGACGCGCCTCCCCAGTTTTTTCTTCCCTTCGTGGTCGACTGGCTCGCCTGTTTTTTTTTTTTTTATGCTGCTTTAATTGCGTCGTCTTTTGTTTTTATATTTTGCCTTGCCTGTTTGTTTCTTGCCTATTCACATATCACCAAACTTCATAACGCTGTACGCATGGCCCCTCCCTCCCTCCCCTTCCCTCCCTCCTTCGCTCCATGTACGACGTGTCCGTATACGCAGTGGATGTGTGCTGACCCTTGTGTTGGGCTACTGGCACTGGTGTTGTGTTGTGTTGTGTTGTGTGTGCGTCTGTGTCTGTGTGTGTGTGTGTGTGTGGTCATTGAGGGTACTCTGATGCTCCATTCTCTTTTTGGGGGGGTTTCATTATAGCGCTGTTCTGAATCTTTTTTTTTCTTCTTACATTTGTCTGTGAAGATCTGCATCCACGTACACGCACACATATGTGCATGCGAGCGCGACTCTGTGTGGGAGTGAGTGTGCGTGTCTACACTGAGTTGAGCTCGCTTAGCGGAGAAAAGGCGAAGGAGAGAGAGGGGAGGATGCACTGAGCCACGTCTAGATGAGTTCACTCAGGGTACACAAAGGCAGGCAGGCTGCGCGAGAGCGGGGTGGGAGGGTGGAGGGCACCCGCCCCGTTTCCCATCGTGACGCATTGAAGCGATTTCTAAAGCAGCGGTGCCGAGACTCCTCCCTTGGCCCCCCCCCCTCCCTCTCTCCCCCCGCCCCAAGAAAGGCAGTAGGGGGGCATTGAGTAGAGGCTTCCTTCTGCGGCTTCAACACACACACACCACGCGGCATTACAGCACGACTAGCGCGTTTCTCGCTGAGTCATACGACTTCGAACCACCGTCACCTTTGCACTGACATCTCACCCGCGTGGCTCAACTCTCTCCAACCTTTTCTCCTCTCTCTCCATTTTTACGGTTTCTCAACTTTTTTATGGTTTCTTGTCTCCCCCTTGTCTCCCCAAAGGCTCGTCAGTCGCGAGTGGACCGGTGAGCATGCAAAGGTGACCTCGCACCCGTCGCCCTCCTATCGTCTGGCTCCCTCTTCCCCCTTCCCCTCCCCCTCGCCTCGTTTCCCCTTAATCATGTCAGCAAACATTGCGTCCACTGCTGCGATGATGACGACCATCACGGGAAGGGCAGCTGCGCCGGCGGTCGCGTCCAAGCTCTTCACGCCGATTCGGATTGGCGGGAAGATCGAACTCCCGAACCGGTTCTACATGCAGCCAATGTACCTCAACATGGAGAGCGAACTCAAGTGGTACAGCGATGAACACATGGCCGCCATGGCCGCCTTCTTCGGTGAGCGGGCGCACTTTGGAGCAAAATTGATCGTGGTGGGCGGCCTCGGTACATCGAAGCTCGGTCGCTGGAACAAGGATGCGTTGATGCTTGGAACCTTCGACGCTGCGAGGGCACTATCGCGCGTGACGGGGGCGGTGCACAGCGAGGGTGGCTACGTGCTTGCCCAGGCCTTCCACGCAGGCCGCGCAGCCCGCAAGCGATATTTTATATCTGCCACGTCGACGCCGTCGCCGGTGCAGCCGATTCGCAACACGCACCCGTACCGGCTGCCAGGTTTCATGGTGGATTACGTGGTATCGGAGTACGAGCGGTTTGCGCGACTGGCCGAGGAGGCCGGCTTCGATGGAGTGGAGATACCCATCAGCGAGGGCAGCCTCCTCCACAATTTTCTTTCCTCTGCGGTCAACACTCGGCAGGATGCCTTCGGGGGGTCCTTGCAGCGCCGGCTCGAGATGACGGTGCGGGTGCTGGAAACAGTAAAGAACTCTCTTGCGAACCCCGACCGCTTTATTGTGTCACTGCGGTTGTGCCTGCACGACTTGAAAATCGGCGGTACGTCGATGGCGGAGACGCTGGAGGTGGCTGAGGCACTCGCCAAGAGCGGCCGAGTCGATTTGTTGAACACGAGCGTTGGCATGCACGACTCGCCAGTGCAGACGCTGTCGGCCTATGTGCCCCACGGAGCATTCACAGGGGCTTGCCAGTTGCTGAAGGAGCGGCTCACGAAGGTCGGCGCAGCGGACATCCCCGTCGTTGCGTCGCACCGTCTGCACACGATCGAGCTATCCGAGAAGCTTCTAGAAAAGGGTGTGTGTGACATGGTCGGCGTGGCGCGTCCGCTCCTTGCTGATCCCCAGTACATTGCCAACGCAGCGGCTGGGCGGAGTGAGGACAGCATCCCCTGTATCGGTTGCAATCATTGTGTGAACCGGCTGTACAAGCACCAGCGCATCACTTGTGCGCTGAACCCCATCACCGGCTATGAGCTTCAGCGCGGATGGACACCGGCAAAGTACCGAAAGTCGGTCGCCGTTGTCGGGGCCGGAGCGGCGGGCGTAACGTGTGCGCTGACGCTCTGGCGCCGTGGCCATGATGTCACGCTCTTTGAAAAGGAGAGCGTGATTGGTGGCCAACTTAACCTCGCGAAGCGCGTGCCAGGCAAGGAGAATTACCAGGCAGTGCTCGACTACTGGACGCGGCAGTTGCGACAGTCCTCCATCAACGTGCGCCTTCACACCGAATTTACACGCGAGGAGGTGGCACGCAATCATCAGTTTTTCCACGCCGTTGTCATGACGCACGGCTCGGTGCCACGCCGTATCTCGTCCCACGTCTTTGTCGGCGCGTCTGAGTGCCCGCTCATTGTGCCGTTTTCTCGCATCCTTGACGGCAGCGTCACGGCTGGTCGTCGCGTCGTAATCGTTGGCAATGGTGCCATCTCACACGATGTGGCCTCTTTTCTGCTCCACGACCCGCGCGTCTCGCGCGATGTCTCGCTCTATCTGGATGAATGGGGCGTGAATATCGAGGACGGCAGTCTGTTGGAACATCCGGAGCAGCGGATGCCACGCAACAACCGCGTGGTGACCATCTTCAATAAGGCGGACAAGGACGCCGACCTTTCACGGGGATGGGGCTGGACACAAAAGCTTTGGATCAAGCACCATGAGAGCACTGTAGTGAAGCACGGCATGATCGAGAATTTTGACGCCACTGGCGTGCACATCTCCACGTTGCCACCGGACAGCCGCAAGTTTTTTATTCCCTGTGACACTGTCGTGTGGTGTATTGGGATGTTGCCCAACATCACGTACGGCACGTGGATCTACGAGTGGATGAAGGACGGCGCAAAAGCGAGAGGTGAGATGATTGACGACTTTAGTCTCTACACGGCTGGCTCGTGCCGCGACAGCTACACCGGTGACGGTCATGGCGAAGAGGACCTCCTGCAGTGTGTCCACGAGGGGTACGAGATTGGCTACAAGATATGAGACCCGCCAGCGGGTGGTGGTGGCATCTCCTCCCACCCCTCTCTTCCCTCTCTGCTCCTCCTCCCCCTCCGCCTCCTCCTTTGCGCACGGCACCGCCGCCGGTCCTTCTCCATATTTTCCCACAGGAGGAGTCGCGCTGGCGTACCCCCCCCTACTTTGTACAAGACGCCTCCCAAAGAAAAAAAAATAGATATTTCTTTATGCTGACAAACACAGCTGTATGCAGATCAGGAGGAGGGGACTGCCAAGCGTTAGTTTGTGTTGCGCTTCATCGCATATCCCCTCCCCTCCCCTCCCTCTCCACTTTGAGCAAAACGACCCCCCCCCCACACACACACACACACCGCTTTCTTCCCCGTTTCTGAAGGCCTTCAGAGCACTCTAGACGCCAAGAGAACTCATACGCCGCACATACACACAAAAAAAAACAGTCACACATATACTTATATACCCCCCCACCGCCCCCCTCACAACATCAAGTCTGAGCACTGCTAGCGCCTCCCTACAGGCAATCATTCTCAATCTTTTGGCCACTGCGTGTGTGGCCGCTTTTCATCAAACTCCCTCCTCCGCGCCCCCCCTTTTTTTTTTGAGGGGGGAGGGGGATTATCGCGTCAGCTGCGTTGTGTTGGAGAGCCCATTTTATACCTGCTTTCCTGACCCCCCCCCCCACAGTGTGTGTGTATGTTCTCCTATGTGCCCCTCGCTTATGTCTGCTCAGTTCTGGAATGGTGTCGCTGCTCTCGAGAAGCACTCCACTTCAAAGTAACCCCCCACACACGCACACACGCGCTCGTGTGCGTGCGATTTTCGATTGCCCGCAGCAACCGCCATTTTTCTGCTTGCCGTGTTGCGGATAGACATTGAATATGTCGCTCCCCACTCTGAGCACGTCATCGCCGGCGCCGGCGTCGACGCGTGTACAAGGGCGGGTGCTCTTCACCGGAGTGTCGTCTTCGATAACGCCGCCATGCATTGCCCGCCGTGTACTGCCATGTTTCCCTGCGCCCGGCTGCCACATGTACGACGCCTACAACAACTGCTTCCTCTACAGGCCCGATGTGCGACAGATGCTCAGCGCGACAGCGCAGCAGGAGCAGGACCTGCGACAGAGAGCTGCCCTACGCACCGGTGACGCCGCCGCTGTGTCTGCGGGAGTAAACGCTGCGGGTTCGGGCAGTGAAGCGGGGATGCAAGATTGGACGTCGTGTTGCTGCGCCCTGGATGCGACGCAGCTGTTTGCCACACCGCGGGACATTCCGAATCCGCCTCTGCCGCTTTCCCGATGCGAATTGCACGAGGTGCATCTCGCGCTCTCGCCACGCTGGCAGGGCTATCCGTGGCGGTTGTGCTTCGATACTGCCACGGATGGCTTTAGTCTTGCCAGCTTCTATCGCCACATGGAGGACGTGGAGGCGAGACAGTCGCAGGTGAAAACGGTTGCCTTTGGGCTTTTCTTCGTGGACGCCCGCGATGATACTCTGCTGTGCAGCGAACCGAACGGGATTCAGGGCGACAGCGCATCGGTCTCGTCGGGCATCGACTCCTCTGTCGCGTCACCACTGTCTTCTCGTGGGCTTCACGCATTCCATATGGTACACCACGCCAGCCTGCAGCGATACGGCGGCGCCCGCAGTACGTTGCCGCACAGCGTTATAGGCTGCTTCACACCGGAGGTGCCGTGCCTCATCCGACATGCAGCCAACATCTACTTCGGCTCCCCCGACACGTTTGTCTTCCGGTTGTCCCAGCTGAACTGCGCGCTGTCACGCGGTGTGTGGATGGCGGCGGATGTGGAGGGGCGACGTCAGCAGGGTGAAGAGATGGCGGCAGCGGGCATCGCTTCCGTATCGGGATCTGCCGCTGAAGGTCACACTCGTTCCCACGGCACTGCTGGGACCATAGCGGCTTCCCTCTCAGGGCACGGATACAAGAGCCTAGGCATCAGAGATGAGGGCGATGTCGGTGCGCCGGTGCCCATGCCGACTCACATGACTAAAGAAAATCCCTTCTACGCGAACCCTACCGTCAACGCAGTGGTGGTGAATTCGTCACTAGAGCTCACAGCGCCCTTAACGAGCAACCACGCACCACTGCGCAGCGTATGTAGCGTACCTGGCCGAAGCCCCTTGCTATCCCCGACGAGTAGGCGGCGTCGACCGCTGTTTGTGGTGCCTCAGGAGCCGCTGCTGCAGAAATATGTTTGGTGCGGCCGTGCACAGAATAAACGATTTGTCGTCTGCAATTCACATTTCTTCGCGATTGGGGGCGGCACCAACGGCCCTGCGTTGTACGTGGATGAGACGCTGCAGTACGGCACGAGCAGCCGTTGGTGCGAAACATTCAATGCGCCGTCTCTCTTCGAACCACACACATTAAAAACTGCAACAAGACCCGCATCACCATTGAGGAAGTCGCCCATATTTGGCGAGAGTCCTTTTCAAGACAGCCTCGCCCCTACTCGCGTGGACGCTCCAGCCCTGGTGGGCGGCCTCCCACACACCGAGTTCGCTATCAGCCGCGTGGTGTGGTTCAGTATTACTGAGGACAAGCGCGAGCTACGCACCATGAATGCCGACAGCGACCCCCTCCCCTCGGCAGTGACGCACCGCTGCGGTTGTGGGCGCTGGGGCAGGGCTTGCGACAGTTATGCTGCCCCTCACGATTCCATGGCATCGACGCAGCCGCCTTCGTCGACGGTTATGCATCGGTGTAACCTGATTCCCTTTGCGGCTCCCATGTGAGGCGAAAGGGTTACAACCGCATGCGAGAAGTTGCCTGATAGAGAGAGAGGGGGGGGGGGGGAGGGAGGGAAGGAGAGACTCCGGTGGGATGACGACACGCCATATCAGTGATGAAAACACAAGGCCTTCTCCCCCCTCCCCCTTTCCTTATGACTTTACGATGATTCCCCGCCCCCTTGTGATGTGCTTCCTCCCACTACTGAGCCGTACTGGGCCCGTCTCCACGAATGATCCCCCATCACCACCGCCACCGCACATCCCCCCCCCTTTTTTCCCTCTCTCACGCGGTGTGTGTGTGTGTGTGTGTGTATTTCTGCACACATCATTTTGCAGTTAATTCGCATTACGCTTATTGCTCCCATTTTGCTTGTCGCACCCTCCCTCCACCTCCCTTCCTCCCTCCCTCCTCTCCTCTCCTCTCCTCTCCTCTCCTCTCCTCTCCCCTCCCCCCCCCTCCACACGGCCATCCCCAGCTCCCCTGAAGTTGTGACTAGTAGTTCTCTACACCTGCTCTTTGTAGGCCCTTCCTTCTCCACACCGGCCCACCTGTCCCGTCCCGTCCCGTCCCGTCCCCATCCCACTCCCCCTCTTTTTTTTTCGGTCGCCATGTGCGGCATTTTGGGCTATGCAAACCACAACGTGCCCCGCACGGTGGAGGAAATACTGGAGGTCCTCATCCGTGGCATCCAGAAGGTGGAGTATCGCGGCTACGACAGTGCCGGTCTTTCTATTGACTCAGATATTGGCATCGGCAATCATGACAGCGACGCCGACAACACACCTGCGCCACGCCCGTGTGTGGTGCACAGTGTCGGCAACATCGATCAGCTACGCAAGAAAGTCTTCAGCGAAGCAACCGCCGCGGTGTTACCACGAATGGACGCCAAGACGAGCAGCCACGTCGGTATTGCGCACACGCGCTGGGCTACGCATGGCGGCGTATGCGAGTCCAACTGCCACCCGCAGCAGAGCAATAACGGCGAGTTCACGATTGTGCACAACGGCATTGTCACGAACTACGCCGCGCTGAAGGAGTTTTTAAAGGAGGAGGGCTACACCTTCCACTCTGACACCGACACGGAGGCCATCTGTGTCCTCTCCGAGTACCTCTACACCCGTAGGGGCATCCACAACTTTGTTGACCTCATGTTGGAGCTGTCGCGGCTGGTGGAGGGTGCCTACGCGCTTCTTATCAAGAGTATATACTTCCCTGGCCAGCTGGTGGCGAGCCGCAAAGGTTCGCCCCTGATGGTGGGAGTCCGGCAGACCGACAGGGACGGCAACGTGATCAAGCTCTACACCTACGATTCTCCCGACCCGTCCAAGCCGCTCGAGGTGTTCTTTGCTTCGGACTCGAACTCCTTCGCTGAGCACACGCGCAATGTTGTGTACCTTGAGGATAATGATGTGGTTCACTACCGCGACGGCGCCCTGCGTTTCTACAGCGCAGCGGATCGCAGGGATTCGATCGTCACGCGTGAGGTACAACACCTGGAGACAAAGCTGGAGTCCTTCTCCAAGGGCACCTATGAGCACTTCATGCTGAAGGAGATCTACGAGCAGGCTGAGTCCGTCAGGAGCACTATGCGGGGACGCATAGACCTCAACACCGGCACAGTGCGACTCGGCGGCTTCACCCCCAAAAACATTCGTGCAATTCTTACCAGTCGACGCATTCTCTTCATCTCGTGCGGCACTTCGCTCAACAGTTGCATTGCCGTGCGGCCACTATTCGAGGAGCTCGTAGCGCTTCCGATCTCCATCGAGAACGCCTCTGACTTCGTTGACCGCAAGCCACGCATTCAGCGAGACGACGCGTGCTTCTTCGTTTCACAGTCCGGTGAGACAGCCGACACGCTCATGGCTCTAAAAATCTGCTCCGAGAGCGGCGCGGTGTGCGTCGGCATCACGAATGTCGTCGACTCCAGCATCAGCCGGCTAACGGACTATGGCGCTCACCTGAACGCCGGTGTCGAGGTGGGCGTGGCGTCAACAAAGGCGTACACGTCACAGGTGATTTTGATGACGCTGATCGCCCTGCTGCTCAGCGCTGATTCGGTTGGGCTACAGGAGCGCCGCATGGAAATCGTGCGTGGCCTTGGCGAGATCTCAGAGAAAATATCCGCAGCGCTCAAGTCCACCCACGAACCGGTGAAGGCCCTGGCAGCGCGCCTCAAAGAGAGTCGCTCCATCATTACGCTCGGCCGCGGATATGACTTGGCTACCGCGATGGAGGCAGCGCTGAAGGTGAAGGAGCTGAGCTACGTCCACACGGAGGGCATCAACAGCGGCGAGCTGAAGCACGGACCGCTTGCACTGATTGATGAAACGGTGCCGGTGCTGGCGATGTGCGTCAAGGACGAGCACTTCGATCGCAGCAAGTCAGCTGTGCAGCAAGTGAACGCGCGCAACGGTGCCATCATCGCATTCGCGACTGAGGTGGACCCCGAGCTAAAGGCAGCGGCGAGGGAGATTATTGTTGTTCCCAAGACAGTGGATTGTCTGCAGTGCGTTGTGAACATCATCCCATTCCAACTGTTGGCGTATTACATGGCGCTGCTGCGCGGCAACAACGTTGACTGCCCGCGCAACCTGGCCAAGAGCGTGACGGTGCAGTAGTTTACTGTGTGCGTGTGCGTGTGCGTGTGTGTGTGTGTGTGTGTGCTTTGAAATATTCACGTTTGTGTGCAGGTGTCAAGTGTGCTGCGACGGAGTGGAGTGGAGTGGAGTCGAGTGGTGTGGTGTGGTGTGGAGTCGTGTCGGGTTCGCCTGTACTTGAAGCTGCGCCAGCATCGATCTCATTTAATTCTCTCCATCCCTTCCTCCGGATCCCAGGAACACTTTTTTTTTCCTTTTTTTTGTGTGTGTGTATGCCCGGCATGAATAACGCCTGCACACACGCATCATATCTTTGCATTTGCCTTTCCCCTCAAATACTACTGCCTCACCCGGATCTCCCCCTCCCCCCCCCCTCCCTCCTCCCCCTACACACACACACACACACACAGTGAGAGCGCACCCCCCTCTCTCTCTCTCGCGCGCGCGCGCGCGTGTGTGTGTGTGTGCGTATGAAACTCGAAATTCGAGCATTGTCTGCAAGAAGCAGGAAAGAAAAAAAAACGATCGAGTAAGGAAGGGAGAGGAGGAGGAGGAGGGGGCGGGTACAAGAAACAACAAGAGCAATAACAAAGTGGAAGAGACGCTCTGAATAACACCGTTTACATGCGTGAAGGAGAGGGGCAGCGCGCACGATGTTGAATGAGCTTGTCGTTGCTCTTTGATGACGTCCCTGCTCAAACTCTGCTTGTGGGTGGCCATGTGGTTTTTGTTTTTGCCTTGTCTCCCCCCCCCCCCCCACCCCCCTCCCTCTGCGAGCGGTGTGTGTGTGTGTGTGTGTATCGTACGTGTTTTTGTGTTTTGCATGCTGGTACAGTTGCTAGACTTCGGGGAGGGATGGCCAAGATGAGTGGGCCAATGTAGTATGAAGAGAGGCTTCTTGGGTGTCGGGGGGGGGGGTGCTGTTAGAGACACGCATATGCGTGCACAGCTCTCTGCCCCCATTGCCCCCTTCTCTTTGAAAAACGTTGCGTATGTTCGAGTTCGCCTCATCAACACACATCATCGCTTTGTCCTCCCCTCTCCCTCTACTCGTACCGCCCAATCTTTATTTTTACAGCAACCCCCCCCACACAAAAAAGAAAATCCCCCGCCTGTACTCCTTCATATTTTGTGGAGCAGTAGAGGGGCTGCCGTGCCCTTATAGAGCGCTATATTCTTGTACCCCGTGATAGACAAGAGCTGGTGAGTGTGTGGATCTGCAAGTCAGCGAGTGCTGCGCTACAAGATTTCACACACACACACACACACACACACAAGCTAGATTGGAGAAAGGTCATTACATCGGTCTAATATATATATACATCTATATATATATATATATCCCCGCGACTAGACCGGTTCCTTTTTTTTTTGAGGAGAGAGGTGAGGAGGAAGAGGAGGAGGGGGAGTTGGTATAGAAAGAGAGAGCGCGAGTGTGGGTTTGCCGTCATTTGAAGCGCCTGTATATCCCACTCCCCTCCCCCCCCCAAAAAAAAACAAAAAAAACGTGCATCACGGTTGCAGAAATGAAGCTCTTCGGCAGCTCCCTGTTCGACTCAGACAAAACATATCGCCCCAAGAAAAAGCACAAGGAGGGAACGGAACGCTATCGCCTCCACAATTTTGCCCGCTCGCTCGTCAAGTCTGGAGACCTGCGGCAGGCGGTGCAGCTCCCTCCCGGCGTTGACTTGAACAACTGGCTCTCGGTGCATACCGTTGACTTCTACAACATTACAAATGTCATCTACGGCTCCTTGACAGATTACTGTAGTGACATGAGCTGCCCAGTAATGTCCTCTGGACCGCGCTACGAGTACCTGTGGCGCAACCCGCCCGAGTTCCCCAAGGCAACGCGGGTGTCGGCGCCGCAGTACCTCGACCTCCTCATGAAGTGGATTGAGCGGCAAATCAACGACGAACGAATATTCCCATCAGAGGACTATAACCCGTACCCCGCAGATTTCAAAACGTGCGTGAAGAACATTTTTAGACGCATGTTCCGTGTCTACGCACACATCTATTATTCTCACTTCACAAAGATCTCGGAGCTCCAGGAAGAGGCGCACATGAACACGGCCTTCAAACACTTTATGTATTTCGTCTGGGAGTTCGACCTCGTCCCGCGGGAGGAGCTCACACCATTGCAGGAGTTGCTGAAGAATCTCATGGGTGATCATGCAAAGGAGCGTCTGGAGTAACGATCGAAGCTTCGCGGTAGGTCAAGGATTGTGTGTGTGTGTGTGTGTGTGTGTGAGTGTGTGTGTGTGTGTGTGTGTGTGTGAGTGTGTGTGTGTGTGAGTGTGTGTGTGTGTGTGTTGGGGTGCGGTACTCATTTCCATTGCTCCTTCCCCTTCGTCTGCTTCTGTACACACACCCAGACACACCAACGCCCCCCCCCCCACACACACACGCACACACAATCTCGCTCTACCATTGAGTTGCTGAACTCTTGCCGTCTTGATGGCAGGAGTGTATGGGTTGTTGCCGTCATAGTCTGCAGGCATGCAGTACTGCACACCACAGCTTCTCTCCCTTCCCTTCCCCCATCCCGCTTTTGCTGCATTGCAAAGCCTCTATCTCTGTGGCGACTGTTGGTGTGCGAGGAGATGGAGGAGGAGGAGGAGGAAGTATATTGTGAACGCGATACCAAGAAACGGAGAGTGGCTCGTTAGTAGTAGGGGGGGCGGGGGTGGGGGAGAGGGAAGGGATAATGGCGGGTGTCGTGGTCAAAGAATGTCTCAGGACTCCGCACTTCCCCTGTTTTCTCTTTTCGTTTGCTTATACAGGCGTACATTCACCATCACCCCCTATTTCCATTTTTCTTGTGCAGAGGGGGGGGGGAAGGTTAGAAAGGTGGCGTTGCGCACCCCCTCCCCTTCCCCTCTGCAGCTCTGTCTTTCTCTGTCGCGTGTGCGTGCGCACCTGGGTTATGCTTGTGTGTGTATATATATATATGTGTGTGTGTGTGTGTGTGGCGGGGGTTGTTTATGTGTGTGCTCGGTGCGCATTGTGTTTTTGAATCACCCGGTTCGTTGCTGATCACTCCTTCATACACGCACACACAACCACGAGAATCATGTCGAATGTTATATATATATATATATATATGTGTATATATATCGCATGGGAGTCGCCACTCTGCTCTCATCTTTGTCGTCGCAGTGACAGTGGGGGGGGGGGGGCGCACCCCTTGCCCTTGTCATGTGTGCGTACTCCGCCTCTGAGGGACACTCTACTACACGAGTACTCATGGGCTCTTTCACCGCCACCCCTCCCCCCCCCCCCCCCATCTCTCTCTTTGTTGTTGTTGGTTTCCACTGCTCCTCCTCCCTCTTTCCCCTTCCCCCCCCCCGGCACACACACGCGCGCACGCGCCGGCCGCGTCAACATCGTCGTCATCGCCAGGACAACGATGCTGTCCACTTTCGAACGCCTCCCCGCGACTCTTTTTTCTCTCTAGTGTATTGGCGACGAGATCTTCGGTTGTTCCAATAAGGCTCCACGTTTCTACTTGTGTTTTCTGGCGCTGATCACCTCTCGCAGCTGTGAACTGTGTGACGTGTGGATGTGGGAAGGTTGTGGACGTCCTGGATTGCATCCCTCTCCCCTTTGTCTAGCGTCTCGCAGCCGCCAGCCCGTGTTAAGGAGACCGCCACGCCACCTTGACACGCACCGTGATCACACGGATCCGCCTTCCGCCACCACATTTTACATCTCTCGCTAACCCTGACCCACCATGAAGGAAACCGATAGCAGCGCGGAGCTTCAGTTGCTCCTCCGTGTCAACGAGCACGTGCAGGCGCAGCGGGAGGCGTACAATCTACTAACCCCCAACGAGCAGCGCCGACGTGGCCCGCTCCTGTTAGCGGACTTGCTCAACTCGGTGATGTACTTCCTGCATCAAGAGGTCGAGGACGACCGAGAGGATGACGACCATCGCAGCACCCATGGAAGTGGGCGAGGCGGTGGCGTGCGACGACCAAGGCCTCATTCGAGTACCGGAGCTGGGGGTCGTGCCTTGGCTGTTCTCACCTCGTCAACAGGCGCGTTGCCGTTCGCGCTCCGCGACGTTCCTGCACTCGCCAAAGTGGCGGCGCTGGAGATGAGACTGACAACCATGGTCATGTCGGCCATCAGCACGCGCGCCATTGTAACTCTTTACGAACTGGAGGAGTGGGCGTGCGCTCAAGAGGGCGTGGAGCACTTTGTCGAGCTTGGGCTCGGGGTCGGCTTGCAGGTGTTGCCAGTTGTGCAGGAATATTTCCAGCTGCGCGCAAACGCTGTCGTGTGCCCTGTGCGCTCTCGCGATGTGATATCGTTTCTACTGAACGATGTCACTGCGAGGCAGGTGCTGCTCTACGGTGGCGGCGACACCCGCGACTTGCTTTATCGCTTCTCTGCCTTCTATGAGCGTCACGTACTCGGTGGTACGTCCTCGTCCTCTGCAGTGATGCGCAAACAGGGGCGGCTGCTCAACGTGCGCCAACTCGGCGTTCATATTCAGGACTACCCCGCGCTGCTCGCGTCGTTGTCGCAGGAGCTGACAAGTGCACACCGAATGGAGCATCAGCATTGCCAGCAGTGGATGGAGCGCTGTGTTGCCGCCGCGAGAGCCGACCCGCATGGGACTAGCACCATGGAGACAAGGACGGCAGCAGCAACTGAGCCTGATGGCGGAGCTGGGGACGGTACGCTTCTGAGAGATGTATCTTTCGAGGCAGCAGCTCGGTGGGAGCGGAACCGGGGGCTGTACGAGCGTGTCTTACAGTCCCTGGACTCAGCTTGCGCCCACGCCGAGCTCGTCGAAGGAATGTGTCGCACACGGGAGAGGTTCCTCTGCACCCGTCTCGGCTGCGGTGCAGATGTTGTGCAGCGCGTCACTTCCTCTGGTGCCCACGCGATGGATTTCGTCGTTACAGCCACAGAGGCCGAGGCGCGCTCATACAGCCTCCCCCTCTCGATGTGGCGCCCCTCTCCTCTGGGCGATGGAGCGGCCACCGCCCTGGCAGGCAGCAGGGAAGGGGGAGGGGGAGTGGAGCTGCGTTTTCATGTGAGTCAGCTAGCCGAAACGGAGAAAAGCCGGACACTACACGAATCTGCACACGACAACAACGCGTGGCAACCCTCCCGCTCGGTCTCTCTGGTTTCCCAGCGGCCCACAAGTGTAGTGAGCTCTCAGAAACAGGCGCTTGATCAGCACACTTACAATGACGTGTCCACTGAAGCACCGCCACCGCCATCGCAGGCGGTGCGTCGCCGACGTGGGACTATCGTCTCGGAAGCGCCGTCCACAGTCTCTGCGGGGGCGCTTGCCTCCACCCCTGGTGCCGCTACAGCGCTGGAGACGCAGCTGGTAGACTCACAGGATACCCCACCGCCTCTCATCAGCGCCGCCGCGGTGGCTCCAGCTCCGACGGGAACATCACCTGCCTCACTGCTGGCCTCGCTGCTGGCACCAGCCGGATCGCTCGGTCTGGCTGCGCCGAGAAGCGTGAACACCGCAGACGTACCGACGGCTGTGCTCCAACAAGGCACTGTCACCGCTCTCGAGAGTGCACGAGGAGTGCACGGTGGCGAGCCAGTGGCCACTGGATCCGAGACGGCACTTGAAAGGCTGTGTAATTTTTTGATTCAGTACCGACAGTCGAGTGCAGCGATGAAGCAACCGCTTGCATCTGCGAGCGAGCCGTCGATGTCTTCGAGTACACAGGACACGTGGCTGCACCGTGCCGTGGCTGTATTGGAGACCTTCACCGTTGGCGATGTGGTTCCCGTGAAGCTCCTTTGCGAGGCGTGGGCAACGTGCGCAGACTGCCGACGCCCTGTGTCGCCCTCGCTATCGCCCCGCTCTGTGAGTGAACGCAGCACTGTGCCAGACAACTTCGCCTCTCGGCGCTGCATTCCTCTTCTTCATCCCTTTGCTGCGTCGCTCGGCGGCGGCAGCGCAGCGCCCCTGGGCCGGCTCGCATCGCTGCGGCAGCAGCTTAGCGCAGGCCGCCCGGACAGGGCATCGCCTGCGGCTTGCTTCACCGCGGCTGCAGGGAGCTTTGCTGCCGAAGAAACGAAAGAGATCGTGTACATGGCGACACCGGCGGAGGTGTGCTGGCTGTCATGGTGGGGGCCCGCGTTGTCTGACGCACATGACTCACGTACAGTGGCCATCCTCACTTGCGCTTGCCTGGACCGCCATTACCCCTCATCCCTGCGAGAGATATTTTGTGATCTCCTCGGCGTGCGCGCCGAGCCCACCGTCGCTGCGTGGTGCACAACCGCAGTCACGTGCGCGCGCCGACTCCTTTCACCGGAGGCCTTGACGCCGTCATTCATCGACGCGTACATGGAGTCGTTCGAGCGCTGCGTGAACACAGATGTAGCGGCGAGGGTGGCGGAGGCGGTCGAAGGGGGGGAGCTGACACTGTCGCCGCCCGGGTCCCCCTCCGTCGAGCTGCCCTTTCTCCAGCGGCAGCAAAAGACGGCGCAGGTGGCTCTCCACAGGCTGCTGGCCAGTGTGCACGAGTCACTGTCGACAACATCGCCATGGCGGGCTGAGTTCTTTCCCTGTGATCATTCCTGGCGCAGCGGTCTCGATGGATTACTCTACGCGACGCCTCCGTGGTGCGGTTACGAGGGGGCTGTGCTAACGGCTTCATCGACCCCCACGCTGGCGCACGCATCTGTGACGCAACACTTTTCCAAGGGCAACGGCACCAACAGCGCCGGAGTCGCACCCCCGCTGCGGGTTTTGTGCTTCCGTGCGCACGAGCCGTCGTGGGCGGTGTGCGCAGTACTGCACTACTTCGGTATTCGCCCCCTCTCTCAGCTGGCCGAGACGCGCGTCAGCCTCCACACCACCGTCGCCACCGATGCCGGTGGGATGCTACACGACAAGATCGCCGCCATCGCCCCATATGTGCAGGCCTTTTGCCGGGCATCTTTTCCTCTGTGGTACGGCGTCGTGTATGTGCAGCTGCGTGAGCGACTTCGACGGCTTCGGGTGGTCTTGACGGCAACCACCGGTACCAGCGCACTTGGCGCTCCCACCTCGCCGCTGCAGACACATCGACTGCACTTTGGCGGGCACGTGTACGCACATGAGCGGCACATCCGTCTGGCCTACGTTGCAGCGCACAACATCATCTACGGCGCCGCGGAGTCGGCCGCTGTCCCGACGCTGGCCGAAGGTCTTCTGCCGCTCTTCATGCCAGTTGGTATGACAACAGAGACTGAGGTGCAACAGCTGCGTGACGTGATTGTCCGCCTACTCGGCGCACTTTCCTCGCTCGACAGCTCCGTCGAGTGGTGCGACGGCGCCGACACATCTCCGCAGCAACAGCAGTGGCGCCGTGAGCAAGTGAAACACGTGCTGCAGCCAGTCGCCCTGCGCTACGGCCTAACCGCCTTTACGAGCCTGTCAGACGCGGCACCTCCTCTCTCCTCCGGTGTATCGGCTCCTGCGGGAATAATGGAAAGCGGCACCGATGATCAAAGTTGTGACGCAGAGGTGCCCTTCACCCTCCCGTCCCGGGCCTCCATACGATACATGTCGATCTACCCCCCAGGCACCGACGCCCTGCGGCGACCACGCGGGTTGCATCAAGGCCACTCAGAGCGCCAACCTGGACAAGTGCCAGGCACGCAGAGGCTGACCGAAGAATCCGCGCGTGAACTCGTAGCGCATGCCAAGCCGTTCTCACAACGGAGCGGCGCGGACGGCCGGATTCACGTTACCGTCCCGCTTGGCGGCAGTACGGCGGTCGTGACGTCTATGCCTGCTTGGCGCAGCTTCCCTATGGAGCTCGACCTGGACGCTGTCGTAGCTCAAAGCGTCGTGGTCACAGCTCTGGATGGCGGTCGTCGCGGCGTTGGTGCGCCGGCAGTTGTGCGCGATCAGCAGGAAGACAACGGCAGCGACGACGACGGCGACGGCAGTCATGTTGGGGTAGGGGATAGTGAGGAGGAGGAGGAGGAGGACCAAGAGTCCTTCCTTACTTTTCTGTATCGCCCCGGAAGCGGCACCTCTTCCGCTGAGCGACGAGGCAGCAGAGGTGGTGTGGGGGCCCGTAAGCGGACACGCGCTGCCAGCGGTGACGTTGCTGGACCTGTGAAAGAGAGGCTCCGAGCCGGCGCCGCGAAGTGTGATGTGCACTCCGCCGGGATGTGGCTTCGACCCTCTGCTGCGTCTGCCGTGGCTGGTACGGGTGGCGACACCCCCGCCTACGCAGTCGCGGCAGAGCGCTATGTTTACGAGCTGCTTCAAAACGAGTACGCCAAGCAAATACAGCAGGACGGCGTGCGGGTCATTTGGGTGAATGAAAAATGTGAGGCCGGATCTCCCTTTGACATCCTCGTCATCAAGCCGCGGCGGCTGAACAGCAGCAGCAATAATCTCAGGGGGGGCGGCGGCAGCAGTATCAGCAGCAGCAGCAGCAGCCAGTGGGACGTGGTGCAGTACGTGGAAGTGAAATCCACTTGCACTGCGAATAGACAAGAGTTTGAGATGTCCATGGCGGAGCTGCTCTTTGCCGCGCGATTCGGTACCTGTTATTGCGTGTACCGTGTCTTTGGCGCCTCGACGGATGCTCTGCGTCGAATGCGTCATCGTGTCTACGCCGACATTGTGCGCCTGTGGCATACGGCACAGCTCACCATCACCTCTGACATTCGTGTCACGCCGGCCACGTGAAGAGGGGGCTCGTGCACGATAGACTATATCGCGTCACGCCTTGCTTCACCGATTGCACCGCTCCTCCTCTCCTCTCCTCTCCTCTCCTCTCCCCCCATTCTACCTGAGCTTCACACCGAAGGTGTGGCTCTCGTTTGATAAGTCGTGTAAAACAAACAAACAAAAGTAAAGAGATGGCGTATCGATGGGTGTATTCATCGACAAAAGTAAAGCGCCATCGGGGGAGGTGCGGCATGCCAATGGCTGTGTTGAGCTGTCCAACGGACAACCACCTAGACCAGGACTCGCTCAACGTTGAGGAGAGATCCTCCCTCTGGATGTTTCCGGATTGCCTCACACACTCTCCCTCGCGCTCCAAGCAAATCCCCTCCTCCAAACACACACACACACACACATACACTCGCATTTGAACATTTGCCGAACCCCACGGACTCAAACATTTCTGTACTCCCCTCCCCTCCCCTCCCCTCCACCCCTCCCCTCCCCTCCCTCCTCCCCTCCCTCCTCCCCTCCCCTCCCACCCGTGTGCTTGCTAACGAATCACCAAAAAAATAACAGGTGGTGATACTGTATCTCCGCTACCTGCACCCCCTCGGCATCAAGCTTCGCCCCATAATCACACACACACACACTCGCTCGCTAATCCCTTCCTCCCCCATCCTCCATCCTTTGTGCCTTTCTCAACCACTGCAACAAAACTTATCGTCTCTGAGCATACGCTTTGTCACCAACGCCGCCCCCCCCGCCGTCTGACGCACACACCGACAAGGGGGAGGGGAAGAGAGATTGCCCAACTATTTTGATATATATACATACATACATTTATATATATATATATATTTCTAATGCATTTGCAGTGTGAGTGCAGTCTGTGTGGATCCCCTTCCCTTCCCTTTTGGGATTTCGTGTCTTTGTTGAATCTGAAACAGGGGTTCACCGTCATTGAGGTGGCGTAGCTGTGCCCCCCCCCCCCCACCCCCACCCCCGAACCCAAACACCACGCCTACACCTCCTTGTCCCCCTCCCCCGTTTGTTTCTGGCTTCATATGCGAACCCGCATTGACACCGTCACCACGAAAAACAAAAACAGAAGATAAAAAACAAGAGGGAAGGGGGCACCCCGTCTCTGAACACCCCAACACACACACAGGCACACACACACACACTCACACTCAAAAAAAAAAAGAAAAAATGGGCTGCAAAAACTCATCTCACATCTTCTCGGGCAACACTTCCCCTGCCGCCTCCGTCCGTGAGAATGCTAATGATGCGGAGAGCTCCTCCCCAGTATTCGGCTCTGGCGTTCACATTGGTCGCTCTGGTAACGTGGATCTGTCGCGGCGAGATTTAGATGTACTGGGGCCGCAGATGGTGAACATGATCATGGAGGACGACTTACACCGCACAGCGACATCCCTGACGCTCTCGAATAACAGGCTTTATGCCCTGGCCAAGGAGCTGCCGGTGCTGGCAAACTTGCGTGAGCTCGATATCGACAGCAATCGGTTCCAGCGCTTCCCCGAGGTGCTGGTGCGGCTGCCGCGCCTGTGGCGCATCAACGCCAGCTTTAACCCTCTCGATGTCTCACGTGGATTTGACGTACTACCGCGCCTCATCTCGCTGCGCTCGCTGACGGTGCAGAACTGCGGCCTTAAAGAGATCCCTCTAGCGGTGACTCAATGTGAGGTACTCGAGGAGCTTGATGTGGGCTACAACACCGATATCAAAATAGCAGGCGCGGCCTTGCACCGCCTAGCGCGGCTGAGGAAGCTCGGTGTAGCGAACTGCAACCTCAGTGGGCGTACCCTGCCCAGCACGATCAAGCGCATGAGACTGACGTCGCTTGACATATCTGGGAATGCTTTCACCTTCGCTGACCCCACATTCTTTGGACACAATCTGCCGCGCTCGCTGGTGGAGCTGCGCCTGGTGGGCATGAACCTCTCGGGGCCGCCCGTGGTGGTGGCACTGCTGAAGCGGTTAAACTTTCTCGACCTCGCTGAGAACCCGATTGAGACGCTTGACGTCCTCGCTGGCCGCGTTGTCAAGCGCTTTCTGCGCCCACCGAGCAACGGCACGGTCGCCACCACCTGCACCAATACCTCCATGCCGGGAGACGAGGCGGAGGGTGGTTTGGACGATGATGAAACGGCGAGCATCGCCTCCGGCGTCGGCGGCGCCGCCGCCAGCGCAACGACAAGTCGCGTCAGCCTCAGCAAGGTGAGCAGGGCAGGCATCGTGTCTCACGTGTCGCAGCCGATCCCGCTGAAGCGGCTCTCGCTGCGATGCTGCAATTTTCGCACAGTGCCCAAGTACTTCCACAAGTTGGATCACTTGGAAGAGCTCGACCTATCAGAGAACGAGCATCTCGACGACCCAAACATGACTCTCTTCTCTCTCCGCAGCTTGGTGACGCTCAACGTGGTTGGCTGCCCCTTTGCCGAGGATCTCTTGCAGTCACGCAACGAGTGGTTCGACATCAGCAAGCTACGCGATTTGCGCAACATCCAATGGGAAGTCTGGAAGAGCGAACATAACATGAGTCCATATCGCACGAAGATCCCGATCGAGCTTTGCGCGCTGCAACTGCATACGCTGAACGAGGTGCGACTGCGCAAGAACCTCTTCACAGGTGACATCACCGAGACGGTCATCAACCTCTTGTCGGACGGTTACTTCAAGGTGGACCTCTCCGTGGATGAGATGATCCTGCACAGCCACATGGCAGCCATCAAGGCCCTCGCCGAGTGTGAGCGCTTCTTCTTTCCAAAGGTGGTGACCGACACACCAAACATCACATCTGACATCGATCCAGCCTCGCTGGGGCAGGTGCACCTCAGGATCGCCGTCAACCGTTACATTTTCTTCTTAGCTATGCAAGCGGCAAACTATGATGCCGTCATCATCCCGCCACTGGACGTCATGGTGATTCACTACGCACAGCTCACTGTGAGTCCGCTCAACTACCGCACGGACTGCGAAGCCGTTTGTGGACGAATTCTCAACTGCAACTACAGAACGTTTTTTGCGGAACAGGGTAAGCATCAGGCAGAAGCGAAGAGTGTCGTGGACACGTCGAGGCGCATCTGGAACTTGATGGTGCGCTCTGCCCAGCGTGATCTTGCTTGGCTGCGCTACGACTTTTGGGACAAGC
Source organism: Porcisia hertigi (assembly GCF_017918235.1). Classification (NCBI taxonomy): domain Eukaryota; phylum Euglenozoa; class Kinetoplastea; order Trypanosomatida; family Trypanosomatidae; genus Porcisia; species Porcisia hertigi. The sequence goes on from NC_090565.1 coordinate 428,931, forward strand.
GACTACGCGCGTCGGCGGCGGCGGCGGCGGCGGCGGGTAGCGCCGGTAACGGCGAAGGAGCCGCACCCGTGGGCGGCAACCCCAGCTTAAACTCCCCCGGCGCTGCGCTCTCTGGTGAAAACACGACGATCTTCAAGACTCTGCCTCTCTTGGGGGGCACGACAGCAGATGAGGTGGCACAAGACTGGCAGACCATGAGGTCAATCGACTCGGCGAGCGACTTGGCTGGCGTGCTGGACGCTGCGATCACATCACATTTTTCTGAGAAGGGCGTAGAGGAGTTCGCGACGTCCGTTCGGCAGTTCTTCTCCATGAATCATTGCTTCTTGCGCAATGAAGGCTCGTTGTGGAAGGCGGGCCTCGACTGGAACCGGTACGTCAAGTTTTTAACCCTCTATGCCTACCGATGCGCTTTGCTGGAGGGCAACTCAACCTACGTCATGGAGCCGGTGGCGGACGAGGAGGGCAATCTTGTAACGCCAGTTCGCACTACCTCGAGGCTGGGCAAACACTACGACACGATGGAGAACTATAGCTTTGAGGATTCGCGCAAGTACCTGCCGAAGCCGCTGGATGCTGTCGACAAAATGCCTCTTGATGTTCCTCTAGAGAACGACACGGAGTCCGTCTCTCCGCTGCAGAACGGGACTACCACAGGCATCCCTCGCCGCTCCGTGTCAACGCTGCTGCGGGCCAGCAGGTCGAACAAGCGACTCGCGATGGTTCGCCAGCTTGAGGGAAACCCCGTCCCCACGATCGGAATCGCCTTCATGCTGCACGCCCATCGAACATCACACCTCAAGTACTATCAGTCCCTGTCGCTTTTCGCCATCGAGAACATCGACGTCGCGTGGGGCGACGCGGGCGATCACATCCTGAAGCAGATGCAAGGCGCATGGATGGCTTTGTACGACGAGGCCTACGTCAGTGAGAACAAAGAGGTTCCGTTCTCTTATCTCGTACAAAACGGTGTGCTAATGCCGACCACCGCTCGGGGATACGCCGCCGACACGGTGGCAGAGAGCCGCCCTGTGACTGCGAAGGGGGGGGTTACATCCAGCACCGTCAAACAAAAACTCCAGTACACGTTCGAGGCAAAGGCTGTGCCTCGTGTGTCGTGCATCAAAACGCGCAACCGCAAGGCGGACAACACTTTTCATCGTGTAACATTTTGCAGTGCGGACACGGAGCTCGGCGTCTTCTAGAGAAGTCTGCGGGGTGCGGCGGGGGGGAAGGAGGGGGAAAAGGGGGTGACCACAGGTGTGTGTGTGTGTGTGCACGCGTGTCCGATGTGAACCCCTCGTTTCTGCTTCTCCATGCTATAGTTTTTGCTGGCTCGTTTGTTGCTCAAGTCGGCCCCCACCCCCTCCCTCCCTCCCTCCCCCCCCCCCCCTCACAAGCATACGCCAGCTAACTCTCCTGGGCCAGTGTTTCTCAGTAATACTTGGTTTGCATCCACTTCTCGTTCACCGACTCACGGCCGTGTCAACAGACTTTGAAGGAGGTCGAGATAGGGGATGGGAGGAGAAGCAGGATACTCGGTGTGTGTTCCAGACAGTGAACACGCACCGAGTAGAGAGAGAGAACGGGCGTCTGTGCGCTGCGGAGGACCGAGGGATAGCGATGGTGGGGTGCGTGAGACCATTGAATGTGGTGAGGTGGGTGGTGATGGGGAAGTGGAGGGGGTGAGGGGAAGGAGGAAAGGGCAGCGCACGCGTTGCGAGAATGTTTCGAGTACTTTTGACTGTTTTCGTTGCTTATTATTATTATTATAAGCCCACTGGCAGCGGCGGTGGCGGCGTTGTGTGTGTGTGTGTGCCTCTGTTTTTTTTTTGGGGGGGGGAGGCATCTGTGAAAAGGGAGTCAAGTTAAATTGTTTAGCCCCCCAACCCTGTCCGCCAAGTCTGGCATGATGGCCAATGGCTCTGGCCCTCCCCCCCACCCATCCACGGAGTTGAGGGGTGGGGGTGGTAGTGTAATGTTGTGATTGCGTTTATTTACAAGCTCAAACAAGACAACTACAGCGTTTCGAACGTGCCGCCCCGGGCGACAGCGGTGGGGTGGAGGAAAGCGAAGAAGAAGAGACGACGATGTGGAGGTGGGGGTTGGTTTTTTGGGGGGGGAGGCGTGGGCGCTGACAGGGCGCCGGAGCTGAAGTGTCCCCCCCCCCCACCCCCCACCCCATCCCACCCGTCCTTCGCGCATGCCCTCATTCGCTTGCCCCGCCTAGTATCTGCCTCCGTCGGGAGCGATGGCAGGAAAAACGGGTTGCTAGCGTGGAACAAAGCCACCGTTAGCCTATTTTCACGCCCCAAATGCCCGCTCCAGTCAGCGGACTGTGTGTGTGTGTGCAGGAAGTCACCTGGGCTCCGGTGCGCACTGCCGCCATAGGTATTCCTCCTCGCTAAATCACAGTGAACAGCACGTTTGTTCTGGCTTTATCGCGTACTCTTCCCCCCCTCTCTCTCTCACACACACACATATATATATATATACACACACACACGGGAGTCGACTTGACAGGCAGGTGACCTTCCACACTTGTCACATGGAGATCGCCCCTATCCCCCACCCACCCCCCCCTTTTCTGGCGTCCTCTCCTTTGTTTATCTCTTAGAGTCATTCCTTCCACGCACACCCCTGTTCACTTTTTTTCCTTTCCGTGTATTCGCCCGTTTCCTTCCCCCCCTACTCTTTAGGGCGTGAAGAGGCGACACACAACAAAGCAGTCGTCGGTGCCAACTGACTTTCTCAGCGCTCACTTCTTCTACCTTCTCCTTGCCCCTTCGCCCATCAAGGCTAGTGCTTGTTCTGCCATACACACACACACACACACACACACACACACGCTATTACACTCTATTCGTATCTTCTCGCCTCTAACAGAGGGATGCAACCAAATAAAACGCGCAGCCCCGCGGCGGCCACGCCGTCGCGTCGACCGAAAGCCCTCAGCGCACGCGCCTCTCTCTCGCCTTCCCGGACGTCGCTCTCTCGCGGCGCCTCGCCTGCCAAGACGGGGGCGGGGTTTGGCGAGAGGGTTCACAGCAGATCACCGTCGATGCAGAAGATGCTTCGCTCAGGCATCGCCGATGATGCTTCTACGGCTCGCAGCGGGAGCGCCGTGGCTGTCTCGAATGCTGGACACCCTAATGCTACTGTAGCGTCACTGGCGGTGACCAGCATGTCACCCTCGCACGTCGCACAGGATGGGAAGCGCTTTGAGCCAAACACATACGAGATGACGTTTAGCTTCCAGGGATCATACGAGCACGTTGTCGCTGCTCAGAGTACAGCAACTCTGTGGTGCGCCAACACGGCAACCGGCGCCATCGACCTCTACAGCTGCGTCACAGGCCAGTTTGTGACCTCGCTTCTCCCACTCCACGAAGAGGTGGCGGCACGGCGCGCGGAGCTCGCGGAGCTTCCACTGAACACACCGAGCTCGATGAACACCAGTGGCGGCCTAAAGGGTGCATCAAACGGATTGCGCCGTCCACACTGGGGCGCCGCGGCGCCCACACCTCGCAGTCGCGGACTCGTACCCGCAGGAGGAGGTCGGTCGCTCTCGGCGGTCATCCCAGCGTCAGTGGGTCTCCGCGTGCCTGAGAGCGATGTGCGCGCCACCACCATGCGTGCCACAGCCACGCACGTGTGGATCGGCTACACGGACGGAACCGTCGCTGTCTACGACGCGCTTCTTCTTAAGCTCAACACCTTTGGGCAGTTCCACCACGACACTGTCGTGTCCATCGTTGCACTTTGCAACGGGCAGACGGTGTCGGCCTCTGCGGACGGCCTCTTGGTGCTCTGGGATACGGAGCAAGGCGGCTTCGAAGCGGTAACGCGAGTTACGGTGCTGCTGGACATTGTTCGGGAAGGGGCGGGGGCGCTGTGTGCAATGGCCCACACACAGCCTGCCGCGCGTGTGTTCTGCGGATTCGAGTCGGGCGTTGTCTACAGCGTCCTCGTTGCGAGTCGGCCCCAGAAGCAGACCGCGCCGCAGGCACTTCGTGGTCACAGCGCGCGGGTGAACGACATGGTGGTTGTACGCGATTTGCTTTTCACTGCCGCGGAGGACAACACCGTCTGCGTGTGGTACTGCGCTGGCACAGATGGTGCGCGCAGCGAACACAGGGCCGTGTCCTCGGACGCGCCCATAGAGACTGTGCATGACGTCGATCAGACCCCCCAGAGCCCGCCCACGAGCGGCACCATAAAAAAACTGAAGCGTATCTCGGTGAAGCCATGTGTGCGGTGTTTCCTGGCTGAGGAACAGACGCGCAGCCTGTGGGTAGCGTACGCGGACGGCCTCATGGAGCGCTGGAGTGCCAACCCAGACGACGATTACGGTGTTGAGGAGGTTGTCGAGAACGCTCTGGAGCCATCGCTCGCAGCGGACAGAGGTGTGCGTGCCGTTCTCTCACTGAGCGTGGCGCAGACGATGCAGTGGCTTGCGCTGTCCAGCAACGGTGTGAACAAAGTCTGGCACGGGCACAAGAACACCTTGGAGATTGACCTGGCGCACTCTATCTCAGCCTTGGCGCAGGTGGTGGAGCAGGATACCGAAGACGCGGCCGTGTGGCGGGAGCGAGTGAATCTCCTGAAGCAGAAGGAGATGGAGCGAAAAGAAAAGTATGTGTTCATCCTGGAGCAGCTCAGTGAGCAGCGGGTTCTGCTGCGCTACTACGACATCTGGAAGAGATCTGCTCTCTTCTGCGGGGCGCAGCGCAGGCGATTCGATCAGGTTGCCGAGGTACTGCAAAAAAAATCGTCTGTTCAGCTGCTGCGTCGCTTCTTCGGTCACTGGGGGTCGTTCTACGATGCTCAGCAGCGGTACATGCGCAGCTACGTACTCTCCGTGGTCGTCTCTCGCACTACAGAACTGAAGCAGATTCAGGCGTACTTCCTGCGGTGGCAGTCATACGTCATCTCCCACCAAATGCGTCAGCGCACTCAGCGATGCGCGCAGGTGCTCGCGCGCATGGTGAGCACTGCGACGATGAGCTCCTACTTCAACCGCTGGCGTTCGGTCACGGTGGCGACGACACGTCGGAGGCACAGCAGCATCTCAGCCGAGCAGCTAGCACTTCTCGCCAACAAGGCACAGAGGCAGGTGATGCAGCGAGTACTACGCCAGTGGATAGCACATAACAGCGTGCACAAGGAGTGCCAGCGGCAGCGAGCCACACCCACAGCGGGGGAGACGCCCCAGGGCGGACCACTGATACCTGGAGCATGCGCACTCTCTCGTTTTGCGGCACATTACGCCAAGCTGCAGGACCAACGCAGAGGACGGCAGATCTTTCTGGTGTGGAAACGCTGGACACGCCGTCGCGCGCGACAGGCATCGCTGGCGGCAGTCGCGGCCCTACGTGAGCAGCAGCTCCTTCACGAATCCCGCTTGCGTTTTTTTCTCCGATGGCGTCGGCGCGTGCACGCGCGGCACATGGAAGAGAACACGCAGCAGCTGAAGGCGCTCGAAGTGGAACTCCGACGCGCTGAGACAGAGCACGGTGACATCTTTGAAAAACTCCAGCTGCAGCGACAGCTGGACCTCCTCTTGCAGCGCCAGGCAGCGGAGGAGGCGCATGCGATACACATCCGATACCAGCTGGAGTCTGCTGAGCAGACCTGCACTGAACTGCGTGCGCGCCAGCGGCAGCAAGGGGTCGTTGGAAGCAATAGCGCTGTGTGTGTTGGCATGGGCGGCGGCGGCAGCAGCAGCAGCAGCGTAGCGGCTTCGAATAGAGTAGCAGCGGGAGCCTCCGCTGCGGTGACGCAGACAGACACAGCGCGACTCTCTGGTACGGATATGGAGTTTTCCCTCTCCAACGCCAGCGAGAATCCATCGCTTATCCAGCAGCAGCAAGTGGTGCTGTCGGCCATGAGTCGCGGTCACATGGCATCGAATGCTGCGTGGTACCGCTCCCTGGTGGACCAGCAGCGCCTGTCTCCCGTCGTCCTAGCCCATATGCCGATAGAGGAAGCGGTGCACCATATCATGAGTCAGCTCAAGGGTAACGTGGTGAACCTCTACACCGACCTCTCGCTTTTTCGGCAAGTGAAGGATCGTCGACGCGCTGGCACCTCCGCCGCCGGCATTCTCCTGGAAGCCTTTGGCGAGGTGAAGAGACTCATTGTCACGACAGTGCGTGGTGCCTCAGCGAACGCAGCATCGCCAGTGGTGGTGCGTATGGGCGGCAAGGCGACGCGGTGGCCGCTTAGCATGGAGGCTTTGGACTGTATCCCTGTGCACCACTGCGCCACAGTGCTGAGCGCCATCAAGACTCTAGTCGTCGCGTACGACCTCCTGCGTCCGGAGGAAACGCAAAGCGTTCAGATGACGTGTGAAGAGGTGGTCGCCAACGCCGACTGGATTTTCCTGATCGCTCACGCCTGTTACATGCGCCGCAAGCCGCTGCTGCCCGCCAATAATCGCCAACTTGCCTAGGTATTAGACCGCGTGTGTGTGTGTGTGTGTGCATGAAGTGTATCCACCATCAATGTGTTGTGGGCGCCTCCCCTCAATACATGCTGCATGCTTCGCTTCGGAGGCTTCATCATTAGAGAGAGAATTTGTTTTGTAACATTACATGTTTTGGGCTTTACGCAGCGTTGCAGAGATGATGGGTCATGCCTCCAACAACGGTTATACGAGCTCCCTTCCCCTTGGTGCGTGGATGTTACCTCAATCGAATGGGTGTTTGCCATCCTCATTCGTTCAGTATTCCAGCGGGGGCCTGCTGGCAGGACTGGATACCGGCTATCCTCCTGTCTGCGGTTTGTGTTGAGAAATCTCTCCTCCCCTTCCCCTTCCCCTTCACCCCCCCCCCTCGGGCCCGTACATCTTCTACCGTCGTTCCTCGCTGCCCCTCCCCTCCCCTTTGTAGTGCATCACCCTCTTCACTCCTCCACGTGTGCATGCGGACAAACCAGGTAGATGCATTACATCACCACATTTGCAGTTGCCCTACCAGTATTCGTGTCGCTTCTGTGTACACACGTGTGGGTGACCGATGGCGTTACTAGCTCGCTGCTCGCTGCCGGAGCATCGTCGATCAGTGGCACCATCATGTGGCTGCGCTCCCGCTACATTGCCACCCTGTACCTGAGCGAGCGTGAGGCGCGCAAGCAACACTTCACCGCCTCCTTGCGCCGGCGAGCGGGTGTCGGCACCGCCACTGTGGTGCGGGCACCCGGGTCTGGGAGCGATGAGAGTCGAGTTACCTGGGCAGAACCCAGACAGATTTCACCCGAGTCACCGCCTCCGCGAACAGTGGCACGTCTCTCGCCAGTGCTGCCAGCCTTCACGGCATGTTGCTTCTTTCTGCTGAGCGTTCTCTTCACCATCTCCGCCACTCTGCAAGGCATACGGCACGCGCGGACCCTGGGGGTGGAGATGTGACCGATCAGGAGGTGACTCAGCCCCTCTACCCCCCCCCTTACTCCTCCTCTTCCTCCTCCCCTGTGCAGTCCTCCACATTTTACTTTGGGGGGAGAGTCTGTGGACATTTTTACACACAAAAAAAGGGAAGGAAGGGGAGGAGGGAGGGGGGGGGCTTGAGCCCCTGCCCCCCACCCCCCCGCCCCCCCGCCAGAAGAGTGCGATATTTTTACTCTTGTCGTTTTCTTCTCTGCGCCGCTCTTACAGCCGCTCCCCGCTGCTGCTGCTGCTGCTCAGCTGAAGAGACACACAAAACCACCACGACCACCCATCAACAGGGAGCAGAGTCGCAGGCCATTTCTGTTCGCCGCCTTGCCTCGTCCTCAACGCCCCATGACGCGCTGCGTGAAGGCCAAGCAGGTCGAGATAGCAGACTAACGACACTGGGGACATCGTTACAACTCACTTGTGTGTATGCTTCCCTCACCCCCCCCCCCCGCCCACCCTCTTGCCTCCGCCTCGCCCCGCGTTTCGGGTTTTGTATACTCTATCGTTTCTTCCACCTCTTCTCTCCACATGACTCGCTGTTCGGGTAGCCTCATCACGTGTGTTTATTTGCGTGTCTGTCGTTGTTGTAATGCCCCGGATACGTGCGGCTCGTGCCGCTTGGCACGCTGGGCGGGAGCTTGACGCATACCTTCGCCTGCGCGCGTGGCACTGGTCAGTGAAGCGCAACTACGCCCTAGCAGCGGACTACTGCATCCGATTGTTGAACAGGCACCCGCAGGACACGTTGGGACTTGTCCTCGGGGAGGTGGCCGGCCGGAACACAAGCCAGGAGACCTTTGCAGCCAAGTGTGCGCAGACACTGCAAGAGAGCTGTCAACGCAAGGGTGTCACCAGCGTGGCGGATCTTCTGCATAGCACTTTTGTGACGACGGTATCGAGCCCGTCTTCCTCGGTTGCCGCGTCGACACCGAGCCTCTCACAGCACCCCGCTCCTGCCGACGTTCTAGCTCTGCATGCCGAAGCGCACAACGCAGGAGTGGAGGCCAACGGTCTGAAGAACGAGTCTCTTTATGTGCACAACAGTGAGCCAGAGGATTTCGCTCCCCAAGCAGTGCGGCGATCCTGTCTGCGTAGTGCGACGCCGCCGCTAGCGGAGCTGCTGGAGCCGGCGCAGACGACGTATGGGCGGGGACTGTACGCGACACGGCACATCCCACCGCGGTGCAGCATTCTCTGCGAGGCACCGTTGCTCGTGCAGCGCTGCGACGACACAAAGTGCGCGCACTGCCTCGCGCCACTGTCCGCCCGCAGTGGTAGCAGCGGAACCGGCACAGGACTCAAGGACGCCGAGGCGTTTGGTATTGCGTGCCCCCACTGCGAGCAGGAGACCTACTGCTCTGCAGGCTGCAAAGATGCGGCGTGGGAGCAGTATCATGTCTGTAGCTGCGCCTCCAGGAACCCTGAGTTAGCGCAATGGACTCAAGGTATGCGCGAGTTGCTATACCGCAGAAGCGTAGCAGCTGCATCACCAGAGTCCGATGAGGCCAACGTCGGGAACTCCGGCTCCGAGGCGCGCGCGGCACTCTCGTGCCTCACCGTGGCAAAAATATGCGCCATGGCGACGGTGCAGCAGGTGCACCCGCTGAGTCTACCGGGCCTCTCATGCCTGCGCGGCATTGCCGACTATGAACCATCGACAGCCCTTAGTGAAATCGGGGCCCTCGCTGTTGCCCTGAGCGCGGCACTGCGACAACCGAACCTTTACATGGAGGAGGTCTTGTCACTCTTCGCGCTGCTGCAGACGAACGAGTTCTTCACGACGAGCGGCATCGCCCTCTACTCGGTGTTGAGCCTGCTGAACCACAGCTGCGATCCAAACTGCGCATTGGTGAGCGCGTCCATCTCGCCGGCAGTCGCGGCGCATCATGGGACCAATAGTTTCAAGAACGCCATGGAAAAATATCTCATCGCGCTACGACCGATCCGGGACGGCGAACAGCTGTTCATCGACTACAACGCCGCTCTCACGACAAAGCTCAGCTACGAGGACCGCAAGGCGCTCTGTTTGCAGCGGCACTTTGAGTGCTATTGTATTCGATGCATCCGCCGCATGTAATCCTGTGCATGGGGGAAGGAGGTGTAGCGCGGGGTGGGGGCTGGGGAGGAGAGGGGGGGGGGGGGCAATGAAGTCTCCCCACCATCGCATCTGCCACTTCTAATACGTGCCTGCCCGCGCCTGTACTTGTTTTTGTGGAGTGCCTGAGCGGTGGGTGTGAGCCCCGTGGTGTTTATTTTTTCTTCTTCACATGTTTAATGAGCTAAAGTTGCCCTTGCCCCTCCTCCTCCTCCTCCTCCTCCTCCCGCCTCCCCGTGACGGGTGCCAGTGTGATGCCCTTGCACGTTTGTCTGCCTTCTCCCTCCTCTCTACCCCACTCCTTACCGCCAAATATACACCATGGTAGCACAATGTCGACGCAGCGAACTGCAGGGAAGGGGAAAGAGGGCAGAGCAGCAGCGTGAGTCACGCATGCCAAGGCGGATGAGGGGGGGGGGGGGGAGGCGCATCACACAAGAAGCAGAGAAACAGCAACGGATACTTGACCTCAAGGCGGGTGGGTCAATGTGCGCGGTAATGCCTTCGGTGCCTCCCGACTGAGCATGGACCGGGAGACACCTACGAACACCCGAGCTTCAGGAGGTGCCCCTCTCTCTCTTCGTCGTCGTCTGACCCGCTACTCTCCGCCCCAACTCCGGCATCAAGCGCGTGGTCAGCGGAGGAAAACTATATCAACGTCCACCCGGGTGAGCCTGTGTGTCAATCGTCTCTCACAAATGGCCAATCCACCTTAACTCGCGCCCTCCCTCCCCCCTTAAATCTCTGCTGCCCTCCCATATTCTCAGCCTCAGTATCATCGCGTGTATCCTTTTTTTTTTGGGGGGGGGGGGGGCGGTCCTTCGTCTTGTATGGGGCGAGAGGGAAAGAAGGAGAGAGAGTGGAATGCAATCTCGTGTCGATCCTCGCACGTGCCTCTGTCATTCACCATTTTTCTTGTTGCTCTTACGGTGTTCCCGATCCACCCACAAATGCGTTCCGCTGCATATACGCGCGTGTGACTGTGCACGCCCCCCTCCCCCACCACGTACACACACACACACACACACACACGACGGGCTCAACTTTATAAGCGCATATCGGTTTGTGTGTCTGTCTGCACGACCGCGTCTGTTTGGCTCCCACACTTCTCCTCTTCCTCCTCTATTCACACGCCATCATGCTCCGATACTCACCGGCACGGCGCTGCAGCACGGCGGCGATGCAGACACTGAGCGCGTGGCTTACATGTCTCGCCAAAGAGGCGGGGGCCGTGCCGGCAACAGGTTCTGCTGACGCGCACGCGAGAAGCAATGAAGCGCATGAGTCCACCCACAAGACACCTGAGGAAGTTTGGCGTGAACTCGAGGGTGCCGCTACTCACGCGAACGCCCTTCGAGAAACCGATGCACTCCTCAGCATCATGCAATGTCTTCTGCTGAAGCGACAGTATCCCAGCGACGTGCGTGCGTGGACCCGCCTTGCGAAACAATTGCTGCCATACAGCGGTATCGAGCAGAAGACAGTGCTGCACTATCCAGGACGCTCCGACGCCTCTTGCCAGAGAGACGGGTACACAGGTGGCCGCTGTCTGGCTAGTCTCTCCTCACCCAGTAGCCTTGACCTCGCCAACGCGGAAGGCGGCCACCCTGACGAAGGTGGATCGCGTCAAATCCCGTGTGGCCCTAAACAAGGCGGAGCCCACGCCCCTCTGTACAGTCTGTATCCCTCGCGCGAGATGCTTCTGCTGAGCGGCGGTAGCGTACCACTCAGTGCGCGCGTGCCCCTCGGCGATGGCAGAGTGGTGGCGTTGTTCCTTCGCGGCTTCACTCGGTACGTGAGGGACCACCTCGACGCGCAGCTCAATCCGGAACTGCTGGAAGTCGTCAGGGACGTGTCGAGCGCTCTGATGGATGCACTGAACCTGAATGCACACACGATAGAGCTGGAGCTGTTGCTACCGACTCTGTTGGACTACATGGAGCTGCTTCATCTCATCGACCTGCGCACGGCCACAGAAACTGGCGCAGGGTCACTCACGGGGGAAGATGAACACCGCCACGCTGCTGGTGTGGCGGGGAAAGGCGATGGGCTCCATGGTGACAATGGAGCACCATCGCCAATGTCGTCAAGAGCCACGCGCTTCCTCCAGAACATGGCAGATAGCCTCTCACAAAGCGTGATGACGAGTGGTGCAAGAGGTGCGCGCGTCGTCCTCTACTACCTCAATGGCCACTTTGCAAGTGTGGTTGAGGAATATCGAACCCGAGCTCTGGCAACCTTTACGGACAAGATGTACTGGGCGCAACAGCGGTACCTGCTCAACCTCACGCGTGGCTGCATGTGGGCCATCAGTCTGCGCTACTTGCCAATCGCAACAGAGGAATCATCGGCGGCGTCCAGAAGCACTGCCTCATCGTCACAACCGTATGTGACGGGGCTACCACCTGGTGTCACCACGACGGACCTGGTTGCCACAGCTCCCATGAACCCCCATATACAAGCGTTGTACGACCACATCGATGTTCTGTTCCAGCAAAACACACACGCCGACAACCCGTTAAGCCTCACAGACGAGGAGGTCGCACAGCTGAAGGAGATCCACACAGCAGCATTGCTGCGCGCACTGCGCATCGAAGAGGCTTCCCCGGACGCCTACCTGCGCCGTGCGTTGGAGGTGATGGATCGGGTACCTGCGTCCATGGCCATCGAGGGAGAGCTAATCGCTGGGAAAGTCCGGCTTTTGGAACTGGATAGCGACACACTAGACGAAGAGGGCAGGACAGCCATTTATGCGGATTTGCTGACATCGCTTCGAAGCCTCGTGGAGATGCGGCCACGCTTTACGAGGCGTAACAACGGCAGCCTTTCTGTTGCGGATGCCGCTTCTGACAGCGCCCCCAGTGAGGGTGGCGGTGACGACGACGACGAAGGTTATGGAGAGCAACTGCGAGTGGATGCAGCGACGCAGGCCATTCTGCAGCGTGCGCACGTCGAGGTCATCACGGCCTTCTGCGCAGCGCACGAGGAGGAGTGGTCGAACGAGGCGTACAGCATACTTGTGGCACACAAGTACCACGGCATCAAGATCACGAACGATCTCATCCGTCCTGTGTTGGAGGTCTTTAGCCGTCGCGGAGACTGCCGTGTGTTCAGCTTGATCGACTTGTGTGTACTCTACAGCCACGCGCCAATCGACATGCACACCATCGCGCTGCTGTTCCGCACATGCGCGGCAGCCGGCGATCACTTTCGCGCTCGCACGTTCCTGCAGCTGCTGGGCGATATCATACCTGGTTTTCTCGTCAAGTGCCCCGCCTCGGTGAAGGAATCGCTGCGGGAGCTCAGGGTGCTTGACCATCCTCCGCGGCACCTGTTCGTGTCGACCGAAGATGACCTCGTTCAGAGTACACTGGGCGAGGAGCAGCGTACGGTACGCCCTCTCCCCACTGGGCCCTGACGCGACCCCAAGCGGGGGAGAGTGTCAACGGTGTCTGTCACATATTTATCCGTCTCATGAAGTTGACATACGACCGGAATCCTCTCGCTCACGTGCCCAGCGTGTGTGTGTGTGTGTGGAGGGAGGGAGGGCAGAGGAAGGGGCAATCACATCACCCAAGTAATCACTCAACCACTAGCAAACAGAGAAAAAAGGGGATCCAGATTTAGGAGAACGCGGTGTTTGTAATGGTGTGGGTCCCTGTAGTTGTTGCGCTGGAGGAGTGTGGAAAAGGGCAAGAGAGGAGGAGGAGGAGGGGGAAGAGGAGGGGGGGGGGTCGCACCCATCACTGTCGTCCCTCTGCACTCCCATGACTCACTCAACCACTGGCTTCGACCATGAAGCACCTCTGGAGAATTATTGCCGTATGCAAGACATGTCTCAACCTTCACTCCGTTCTCCCCCCCCCCGCTACACACACACGCACACACCTCCGGTGTGCTGCTGCAACTCACAGGCATTTTGCGTACAAGCACACAAGCACACACACACACACACACGCCACCCCACCCGCATCACCCCTCGGGGCAGTCATGAGCACCGATCCGAACGGCAATCGCTGGTCGACCTCCGACAAAAACTTTGGAAAGGCTCTCTTGAAGAAGTCGGGATGGACAGAGGGCAGTGGGCTCGGCAAGGAGCAGGATGGCGTCGTCAGTCACGTCAAGGTGACCCGAAAGGATGACATGATGGGGCTCGGTTATCACGCTGGGGTTCAGGAGACGTGGTCGACGCAGTCTATTGGTTTCGCCGATGTCCTTACACGCATCAAGGGGTCCACGAACGCCGTCGTCAGCGACTCGGACGACGACGGTGAAGCGTCGCCCTCTTCCTCCTCACCGACCACGAACGGCGAGGCAAAAAAAATAGGGATGAGTCGACACTACAAAATGTACGCTAAGCGCAACGCCTTGAAGACAGAGCTCATCCACGGCAGCGACAGCGCCGAGACGGAGGCCCAGCGGCAAGAGATCCTCGGAAGCGCGGCAACGAAACGCCGGCGCGACGCAGACAGCGGCAACGATGGAGACGCAGGGCCACATAAGCGAAGCCAGACAACGCCCTCACCCTCCTGTTCCTCTACGCTCAAGTCACCGCTGCTGCTTCGACTTATGGTGCGGTGCTCCAACGACGAGCCAAAGCCGACGACGGACAACACGACACCGGAGCAGCTTATCGCCATCACCAAACCCCACCCGCGGCCGCCCAAGTGCACAGATACACCGTTCCTTGCTTGATGAATGCTGCTGCTGCTGCTGCTGGTGGTGGCGGCGGCGGTGGTGGCGGTGGTGAGCTCGATGACGTGGCCGGGGGGAAGGAGCAGCCCTCTCGAGAGGACGCAGGACTGTCCCGCACGCGCGTACCCCATTGGCACTCGCATCTCTCCCGTGACCCTCTTTCTTCACCCACCCATCCCACTCCTCCGCTGCTTCTCCGCCCACCCCCGACGCACGCTACTGCTCCACTGGTAGTGGTTCCGATAAACGTGAGGAGACCTAATTGTGTAAAGGTACTCGTAATGGTTTATATATTTATTTATAAAGGGAGCGGTGCGGCGGCGGGGCGGCGGCGTGCTCATGTTATAAGGCCTCTTCCTCTAGCCTGCTCAGTGGCCGCGAAGGTGTGAGTGGAGAATTAAAAAAAAGGGGGAGGGGGGAGAGAGGGCTGCGGGGGGGGGGTCACTAGTACAAAAATAAAATCGGGTTTTGTTTATCTGCAAAACACGAGAAGGGGGGGAGGGGGCGCCGCTAATAAGCGCGGTGAGTGCTGCTGCGCATAGTGCACCCTCCTGCCTCCCTAGCCATCACGACAGACACGCAGTCGATGGAAGCGGCCGCTTCCATCGCGACCGCCCCCTAAAAATCCACCATCAGCACATTCACTTGATTCTGCATCACCACTGTCTCTGTGTTAGCCCCCTTACGGTATCTCCTCACCTCCCCCCCTCCCCCCTCCCCTCCCTCTCCTCTTTTCTGCCCCCTTCGCCCACACATTCCCCCTTTTTTACGGGGACGTATCAACGCAGACTGGTGCACTGTTGCGTGCAAAGCGTAACCGGAAAGCCTGCTGAATTATATATACATATATACACAACTATAGAAAACTGCACGTGCGTGTATCCGTGCGCCCTCGCGCTGCTCCATAGAAATTTATTTTTTTTTCGCATAGAAATCGAGATTGTCTGGACCTCCCAAGGGAGGAGGAAGCTCATCTGCGTCTCCGTTGTGTCCTCACAACGACGACACCTTGGAAGCACACCGCCATCCAGCCATGTCGGAGCGTGTTCATGTCGTCGTTCGTATCCGCCCCTTCATCACCTCCGACCCACCCGATGCGGAGCTCAACACGCTCGTGCTCGACCCCGCGCACGTCAGCGTCGGCCAAAACCGCGTCTTCAAGGTGGATCGAGTGTACATGATGGAGGACGCTACGGAGCTCATCTACACCGAGTCCGTGGCTCCTCTCATCAATCGGTTTCTTTGCGGCTTCAATGCCAGCGTCCTCGCGTACGGCCAGACTGGCACAGGCAAAACCTTCACAGTGCACTCCATCCTGCCCCTTATTTTGAATGACATCATGACCGACGATGCTGGACGCAGGGGCGCGGCGCGGCCATCCACCGCAGGGAAAGAAAACTCGTCTGTCGCAAGAGAGCCGCTACTCTACCTCCAGTATGTTGAGGTGTACGGCGACACGATCCGAGACCTGCTGGAGGGTGCAGCGACCACCGCGTCGAGGTACGGTGGCGAAGAGCCCGGCAAGATCCGCCTCGTGACAACGACGACACCGGGTGCGAGGGCGACAAGCTCACATCCGGAGCACGCGGACCGGCAGCCTTCTCCGACAGACGAGCACGAGGATGCAGCATTGCCAGCGACAGGCTGTGCTCTTGTAGGGGCCGTCATCGCACCCGTTTTTACAATGGCGCAGGCCGCGGAGATGATCGCCCGCGGTGAAGCTCAGCGCGCGACAGGGGCGACAAACGTCCACGAGCACTCGAGTCGCAGTCACGCGATACTCACTCTTTTTCACCCGCGCTACGCGTGCCGGTTGGACGTTGTAGATTTGGCTGGCTCGGAGCGTGAGAAAAAAACCGGCAACGTTGGCGTGCGCTTCCAGGAAAGTATCGCTATCAACACCGGTCTTCTGGCGCTGGGCAACGTCATGCGTGCACTGAGCCGCATCAATAAGACCGCCAAAGGCAAGGAGACTGGCCGGGCTGGTGGTGGTGGTGGTGGTGGTGTTAGTGGGCATGAGCGTGTGCAGCATGTCCCTTACCGCAGCAGTCGGCTCACACGTCTCCTGCAGGACACCCTCGGCGGCAACAGCGCCACGGTGTTCATCGCCTGCGTTGCGCCGGACACGTACAACCGCGACGAGACGCTGCGGACGCTGCAGTACTGCTCCCTGGCGCTGCGCATTCTAAATGAACCGCTACAGCAGTACGAACGCCTTCGACGTGCACAGACGCCGATGGGTCGCCGCGGCAGCCCCTCCACCGCTACTGTCGCTGCTACAGTTCTTCCGCTATCGCTGCGCGATAGCGCTCACGCGGCCGGAACAGCGTCGAGAGGCGACACGGAGAATGAAGACGTGGACAAGTTGACAACGATGACGCAGCGGCGGGCGTTGGAGCTGCAGTCTGCCTACGCTAGTCTACAGCAGCAGTATGATGAACAGGCAGAAATAGTTTCAAGCGTCTACGCTTCGTATACGGCAACGAAGGACCGACTGGCGCTCTGCGAGCGGGAGTTGCGCAAGGATGAAGAGATTTTCACTCAGCAGATACGTGCAATGCAGGAGTTGGTGTGCGAGAACCAGAGGCTTCGGCGGCGCCTCACGAAGGTGTCTGCCAACGTTCCAATAAGCGCAGCAGCAGCACCACCACCACCAACACCACTGGCCACTCGACAAGATAAGGCCGCTATGGTGCATGACCTCTCCTTCCATGGCGGTGACGACCGGGCTGAGCTCGCTGACCTCAAACCAAACTCGCACCGTGGAGGCAAGGATCGCACCAACGTTATACGCGACATACAGCACGCTGGCACTCGCGATGCCGCGGGTGGAGTGAGTCTTCCACGACAGCCTGCGTCCTCGAGCTCCAACGAAAATCATCGGAAGTACGTCCTCCCGGAGGCGGCAGCCACTGCGGCGTTCCCACCGCAGCCGTCGTCGCATTCTCCGCACCGCATGCACGGCAGCACAGGTGGTCCCTCGGACACCGCCCACTACGTACCACTCGAAGAGATGCCGCTTGCTTTCAGACACCAGCCCGGCATGCAGATCCGAGACGACCGCCGGGGTGCAGAGACGCCGACATGCCTAGCGACGGGGGACGGTGCGGCGACTTGGTACGCTCTCAACGGCATAGCGCCTGGTGGTGCTGCAACCACAGGCCCTGCCGAGACGGCGCAGTCTTTCATTCGTCACATTCTCGCCCTACATGGCATTGACCCAAAAGGCAAAGGAGCAGATAGCGTTGAAGGTGACCAAGGGAGTGCAGAGGCAGCGGCGGCGGCGGCGGCGATCGCCACATCTCCTCATCCCTCCATCCGTCAGTTTGAGGCAACCAATGTCAGTGGAGTAGCGCTGCTAAACGAGTCTCGGTTGCGCCACTCTGATCGCCTTATCGAGCCTCCTCCCCCTCCTCCTCCAAACATAGTCGATGCGCAACCGGGCAAGGAGCACCACCGCTGGGCGAGCCAGCTGAACAACAACTGGGGAGGTGGCACCTCCGTACAAGAGCAAGACGACTCGGCGGCGCTGTTTCTCGCCAAGGAAGTAATGCGCTACCAGGGAACAAACACGGAGTTGCGGCACCAAGTCCAGATACTCCAGGCGGAGCTGGATGGCAAACAGCGAGAAGCCGCTCTGCTGCGATTGGAGTTGCAAGAGATGAAAGATTTTTTCACGACCTGAAAGGCACACGTTCTACACACACACACACACACACACAAAATACAATACGGGCTTCCTCTCCTCTCCTCTTCCCCTCCGCGAGAAAATACAAAATACACACGAAATGTAAGCCCACGGCGCCAGTGTAGTGAAGAGGCTCAGTTCTGCTGATCCACCCACTCCGGGACTCGCTCTCTACCCTTTGTCTTGTCCCCGCCCCTCCTCGCGCCGATCTGTCTCCTCCCCTCCCCTCCTCGTCCCCCTCCCAAACACACACACATGCACACACACACACACACACAGATGTATATATACATATATGTATCTTCCCACACATCTACATACACAGGGAGAAACACAAAACACTTCACAGGCATGATGAAAACAGTGGCGGCGGCGGGGTCGGTACCGACTCGGGCCCCACGCCCTCCCACCACGGCCCGGAGTGACCCCAATCGCATCGATGCCCCGTGTACTGGAGGTGCCTTAGCTGTGGTGGGGTCCGAGACACAGGGGCGCCGTCGGCTCGCCCAGATAGAGATGCGACTGCGCGACATGGAAGAAGAGGCAAAGCGCATCCGCGTATTACAGGAGCAGGAGATCGCGATCCTTGAGCGAGAAAACACGAAGCTGCATATGCGTTTAGAAGCTGTTCGTATGGAGGAGTGTATGTCACCCGCTGAAGCGCGGACGCTGCAGATTTACAACGCGGCTCAGCGCACCCCCGGTGCATCGAATGACTCTGCCGCCGAGTCGAAGTTGGTTGGGTCAACAGCCCTCAAGTATCAGAATGCAAAGGCTGACGTACAGAGGCGCCGCCGCGAGTGCGCCCAGATGGAGCGCCAGCTCGCGGAAGCGAAAGCCCGGCTCGCTGATCTCCGGAGGAGTCGCAGGGACCTGAAGCGGCAAAGTAGCAAAGCAGAGGTCGCCGCCGCCCTGCGTGTCGCCGCCGCTGACGACTACAGGACGCAGGTGTACGAGCGGCTACGCGGTTTAGAGGAGCAGGTGGGACGTGAGCAGGAGCGCTTGATCGACATTGTTTCGGAGGCAAAGCAAGTGCGCTCGGAGATTGACGCGCTGTTGATGAGTCAGGCGACCCACGAAAAGATGTACCTCGCCCAGCACGACGCACTACTGATGAAGCGTCGCGAGATGGCGTTCCTGATAGAGACCTGTAACCTCCTGTGTGAGGAACGGCAGCACGTTGTGGCGGGACTCACTGAGATGCAGGCGCGCCTAGCCGAGGCGAGTCAGCAATACGAGGCAGCTTTTGTGGAGTTGACAGGGGTGCAAGACGAAAACACGAAGGCACACGAGACAAACCGTAACCAACTCGGCGAGCTGCGTCGCACCATCGCTCAGACCCGAGCAGAGCGGGAAAAGTTGGAGGAGGAGGAGAAGAAAAATCACGTCAAAGCCTCCATGGAGCTTCAAGAGCGTCGCCGTGCTACTGGCGAAGGGGGCAAGTCTTTGGTCAGGCAAAGTACAACAGAGCGGCAGACCCCAGACAACGCCTCGTTGCTTGATGACAGCCACCATCAGGCGATAGATTTTGAGTACTACTACCGTCAACTCTCTTCCATTGTGCAGAGTGACGTCATCGAGGATGTGGCCGGATTCATGGATGCAGCCGCCGACGAGCATTACAAAGTCTATGACGAGATCAACGCCATCAAGCGCGACATCGTTGCGCTGGAGACGGAGAAGGCGGCACGGTTGGCCGTCTTGAAGGAAAGAAACGGTGTACATACTGCTACGTCTGTCTCGGCCTCAGCAAAGGCTAACACCCCCGCCAACGGATCGGATCCGGCACGACAACCTCACACATCCACCTCCGTGCTCTTAGCGCTCGCGAGTGCCAAGACGTTTGAGGCCTACAACACTGTGCCAGCCGGGAAGAATGGTGGCTCGAGCGCGCCTGAGACTTTAACTGACCGCACGCAAGAACGCTCTGTTCGCATGGGAAAACTCCTTGATGACCTTGGCACTACGCGAGAGCTCCTGTTCGAGCAGGAGGAGGAGCAAGAGTCAAGTGGGGCCGTGCTGGCTCAGGTGATCACGCAGGTGCGGGAGGTGTTCCATGGACTAGGCTGCAGCGTTGACGATCTCCGTGCCCTCACAGGGCTGGAAAAGGTTCAGCAAGGCACCGTCCTGCAGTGCCTCGGCCTGATCGAAGAGCGTGTCAGTGAGTACCTACTAGTTTACTCGCGTGAGCAGCAGCAACTCTTTTCGCAAGCTACGGGGTCGTGGTCAGAAACCTCCTCCTCCAACACCGCCGCCGCCGCCGCCGCCGCCGCGGGAACCGCATCCTTCCTCTCACGCAACGCGGCGCGTACGCTTCTGCGCCGGCCGGACTTGCCACCAAAGGCAAAAAAAAATGGCGTCGCGCAGACAGTGAAGCAGCGCACGCTGCCTCGCTCGACAGACATTACAACTACGATATCCACATTTCCCTTACATATCACAGGAAGCAACACCACCTTCGAAGACCTCGTTGACAAGCGTCCATTCTCGGTGGCAGAGCTCAAACAGCTGCTGCAAGCCCAGCGTACGCTCAAAGGGTTGTGAGGCGCGCCGATTCAACTCCCCCCCCCCCCGAAAAGCACACACACACACACACACAGTCCACGGGCATTGCAGTGCAAGAAGAGCCAATATGTGTAATTGGGTGTGGAGCTCGGCGGGGCGGAGCGCGAGGGGCGAAGGACTTGCCTAGAGCGGATCGTGACTGAATCGATCTCTTTTCCTTTTTGTAGACACCAGACCTCATTGCCCTTGCTTTGCGGCTACGCTCCCTGACCGTGTCGCCACTTGATAGACCCGCACACAATGTTTCTACGCCCCCCCCCCACCCCCACCCCCACCCCAACGTGCAGGAACAACGACAAATTTCAGCTCCTCATCGCCTCCTTCCCTCGAAACCCCCCTGCGCATAAACCGGCCCCGGCCGCCATCAGCGGATACGACCGATTACGCGGCCAAAGTCGCATTGTTCTTCGCCGACGCGCGAGTGGAACAGGAGAAAGCGCGTTGTGCGACGATGACAAGCGCTCAGGCGGAGACTCCTCCTACACCGCATACCCCAATCGGAACGCACACAAGCACATGCAGTAACCGTTGTATGGAACTCCCTTTCCCTGCATGTCTCCCGTCAGCAACAAAACAACTCTTTCGATTTGTAAATCATCTCTCGTCTTTACCTCCGCCTCTGGATTCTGTCGCACGCACTCACGCACACACAAACCCGCATCGCCCTCGCCCCTCATCCACGACACGACATCGTAATCCCAAAAAAAAATCACAAACGATCGCTACACGTAAGTTGAGCTCCTCTCGATCTTGCGAAGTTTTTCTTTTCTGCCTTCCCCCTCTCTCTCTCTCTCTTTCTCTCTCACAGCACTCCGATAAGTTTTTCGACCACCCTTCCCCCAACCACCACCACTACTGTCACCATTGCAGGCCATGTCTCTCCTGAAGAAAGCCCTCGCCGTTGTGTTGGCAGCCGCCTTCCTCGTCTCCCTCGCCAAGGCGGAGCTGGTCGAGCTGAACCCCGAAAACTTCCACTCGACGGTGAATGACCCGTCCAAAAATGTCTTCGTGATGTTCTACGCCCCGTGGTGCGGTCACTGCAATCACATGAAGCCCGCGTGGCAGGAGCTGGCGGACAAGTATCCCGCCACGGGGGATATTGTGATCGCACGCGTCGATGCCGTTGCATACCGCGACATCGCAAAGGAGTTTGGCATCAACGGCTTCCCGACGCTCAAGTTCTTCTCCAAGAGCGATAAATCTGGTGCAAGGCAGCACAACGGTGAGCGCACCGTGACTGCCTTGGAGTTGTTCGTGGAGTCTCAGAAAGTGTAAAGCGCGGCCGCCGCGGTGCGCCAACGTCGAGCACCAGTACAGGAGGCGGTCCCGGCGCACGAGAGAATCAGAGGATGACGCTACAATAGGGAAGAGGGAGTACACTGCGGCGAGGGTCGCTGAGCAGTAGGAAGAGCCCTCGCGGCCTCCACACCTCGACGTGTGTGTGTGTGTGTGTGTGTGTGTGCGGCGGTGGTGGTGATAGTAGAGAGAGAAGGGTAGGATGAAGAGGAAGAGGAGTTCACCACAGCGAGGAATTTATCAGTGCCCAAGACAAACTCTCTGAGGGAATCAGTGCGATGTGTCGCTACGGATGCCGGCGGTCAAGTTGTGTGTGACGCTGCACCCGTGCGACCTGCGACACCGAACCCGTTTGCTTCATTCACGGAATGGGCGGCATGTTACCCGGGGTCGAGCGTATCTCCGACGGTCCCCTCACTGTCCACTGGTATGGGCAGTCTGGCAGGGTGAACAGCCACTTGCGCTACGGGAGTAGGTGAACGGGGAGCGGGGGAGGAGGGGGGGGCGTGCGGGGATGACAGGGTCATCCGACGGCTCCAACGCGTCGCGTGCGCGACGCGTCCAGTGCGTGGGAGAGCCCCCTCCCCCGATCCATTGCGCACACCCATCCACCCCTCTCGTATCGATCGCGTCTCCTCGGGATGACTACCCCATTTTTTTTTGTTCCCTGTTTTGTTCTGCCTAACCCCCGACTCCCTGCCCTCCGTAAAAGGCGAGAACGCCATACTTTGGGGGGTTTTCCCCCTCGATGTTTATCTTTTTTTTATATATGTCAGCCATGTAGCGTTAACTGTCTCATCTATAGGCCCACGTTTGCTTTCGTTCTCGGCTTGCTTTTCTCCCCCCCCCCTGCCTCCTTCTCGAAGCGTTATGAATGCCGTCGCCGTTGTTTTTTACGTCACATCAATGCAGGAGCGGCTGCGAGGCGGACAAGGAAGGGGGTGGGGGGTGGGTGGAAGCGCGGAGTGGAAGAAGAAAAATGTGTGGAATAGTAGATGCATTGTCATGTACTTCGTGTTTTCTGGGGGGAAAAAAAATTACCGAGAAACCCGTGTAACCAACTAGTGAAAAGCGGTGCATGTAGCGAGAGGGGCATGCCGATGACTTGTCCGATGTGACCTTATCGATAACACTCATGTGCACGCACCCACAAGCCATGGGCGGGGGCAGGGGACGAACCACACATTCTCTTTCCCCGGTTCCCTCTCTCTCTCTCTCTCTCTGAGGGGGGCTGCGCGGGCGTAGGCTTGGAGAACACGAGGGACGGGTTCAAGGGAGAAGTCGGCTACGCAGAAGGAGTCCAAGGATAGGCGACAATACGCAGAGCCGCGTGCAGATGACGGCCATCTGTGTAAGTGGGATGAACTCAGTCGGTCGTGGTGCCAAATCAAGGAATCGGTGTGTGTGTGTATGTGTGTTTGTGTGTGTGTATGTGTCGACGAGTTTTCAATTGGTGGGCGCACATCGAAGTGAACGAGTACAAATATCTTAATCGCAGCTTGTCTCTCTAGCATAGCGACAACCCAACCCCGACCGCGATCATCAACGGTTCCACTGCTACTTTAGCCGCTGAGGGCGGACTAGGGGAGGGGGGAGAGCTACGGCCTCTTGGCTCCCCCGCCTCCGCCCCCCCCAATCGCCCCCATCCCCTAAACACACATTTGCCAAGCAACGAACCCTGTCTGGACACTGCTGTCGCTCTCAACTGTCTTATCACTTCTTCCACACTCGCCCACTACGTACAGTGCACAGTGGCACCACTCGAAAAAAAAAAGGCCGCAACCACGCATAGAAACCAACAAACATACACATATAGACGCACACACACACACACATATATATATTTATATATTTATATATACATCACTCGAGCACACCAAGGACCGCGTGCCATAGAAGTAATGTGGTCATCCGTCGCAGCCTCAGGTGGAGTCAAGAAGGGTAAGGCTACTTCAACAACACGGGCAGCGGCGCTCCCCCCTGCCAACACCGCAGACGCGGAGAGCACCCCGAATCAAGACCGCGGTGACGCTTCCTCTCAGACGGCCGAGAGGAGTGGGGATAAAGTGTTGACCACGGCGGGCTCAAACGTGTCAAGAGCTGAGAATGGGCGGTGGCACTCTTCATTGCTGAGGGAGCGCGTTGCTGCCGGGGCGATGTTTCACAACGTGGCGCTGACCCACGCGGCAGATCTACTGCGCTCCGAGGCAGCCCGTGTAGATGCGCAGCTGATTGACGACTTTAGTTCTCTCCTGCGTGGAAACGCGGTGTACATTCGCAACTTCATAACGGCCGAGAAGGATATGAGGCTCTATGACACTCTCAAGAAGGAGCTGGTCGCGGCCACGGGGGCCGAGATGGTCGGCAGCGGGGGTCTCATTGACTGGAGCAAGCATCAGGTCTTTGATAATCCCGCTGACATCAGTCCAACATTTAGAGACATCATCGCGATGCTCGACGAGTATTTTGACATCGACGTGTACGCGACGCGGTTGAACTACTACCGCGATGGAACTCATTGGAAACCTCAGCACCACGATAGCCACGCATATGGCGGACGCGCCCTCCGTGAGGACTTCACAGTGGGCCTGTCGCTTGGTGCAACGCGGAGTCTGTTGTTTGTACACGAGGCATCGCAGCGCGAGTTCGACTTCCCTCAAAGGAATGGCGACTGCTTCGCGTTTACAGGGGAAGTGAACCAACTCTTCACGCATGGCGTGCCGCGGGCCCACACGCCTACAGCGGATCGTTTTAGCATAATTGCATGGGGACGACGTCGTACACTGAACGAGCGCAATGGGGGAGGTGTCCCGAGTAGCGCGACGACGCTACTGGGGGAACGCCACATCGGCACAATGGAAGAGGCAGTGGAGGTGGCAAAGCAGCTCGTAGCGTCGCATCCTGGTGCCACAAGTGCGAATCAGGTGGTGGTGCCGCCTCCTTGCAGTGGAGACGAGGAGTGCGGCGGGAAGGCCTCCGCGGCTTCGCGACCCGTTAAGCGTAAAAAGAATCGCCTCCAGTAAGATCATGTATGCGAGGCATTAACGAAGTGGCACCATGCTGCACCCTCTATCTGCACGTTGCCGTCAGTCTCTCTCTCCCTCTCCCTCTCCCTCTCCCTCTCCCCCCCCCCAACCTACCCTGTGTATATGTCGTGGACCATTGTCATCCCTCAATCACGATGGAGATAAACTCGATATCACATCCCTGTCGAAAAAAAAAAAAGAGATGCGCACCGTGAGAGATCGACATCTTTACTTTTGGGGGAGGGAGGGAGGGAGGGAGGAGGGGGGGGGGACTGTTGCGAGCGGATCTTTCTTTTGTGGTTGTCTTTGATTTGTGTTCATGCCACCCCCGCCCACGCCGTGCTCGCCTCCTCACTTTTGCGTTAGTGGCCGGAGCGTCTTCTTCCTCATCCTCCCCCCCCTTTCCAAGTCCACTTTGAACAGTACAATCGTCCAGAGAGCACACACACACACACACACACACGACGCCTTCATGGTTGCTCCTGGAAGACATATGCGTGTCAGACTCCCATTGTAGCAACGACGGAAGGCGGGGGGGGGGGGGGAGATCACACGGGGATGTGAGCCCATGCAGCTAAGTGCGCTCCCTGAAGACAGAACTACGCTTTGTTTTTTGTGTCGCCGTCGTTCTTTTTTATTCATCGGGGTTTAAAAGGGAGCGACCCTCTTGTGACGACTCCCACTGTCCCACTGCCCCCCCCCCTACCCCCTCTATCCCCCACCCCTGTGTTCCTCTCGCCATCGGCCTCTCACTCACTCACTCACTCCACTCTCTTTGCTCAATCTAAATGGTGCGTCAAAAAAAAAAACTGTAAACTGTTGATGCCCACGCAATCACATGTAATTGATATCGACAGCCACCCGCACCTCAGAGACAAACAACATGGCAGGACTTCACATGACCACCCGCCCGGGCTACACTGGCCAACTCAACGCCATTATCCTCGAGCGCATCCAGTTTCTCTCGAAGGTGATCGGGCAGCCCGACTTGGAAAGCAAGTTCTCACATCTGAAAGTTTTGGATGGCTCCTGGCGCACCGCTGTCGCCATCCCTGATGACGCGGACCTCGCTGATTACATTGATCATACGCAGCTCAAGGCAGACGCCTCTCACGAGTCCATCGTGCAGCTGTGCGAGGAGGCACGAGTGCATAACTTCAAGGCAGTTTGCGTGAACGGCTGCCACGTGGCCCAGTGCGGGAAGCTGTTGGCCGGCTCGGGGGTGCGAGTCGCGTGCGTCTGCGGCTTCCCCCTGGGGCAGATGACGTCTGCCATGAAGATCGCTGAGGCGACGGAGGAGATCGCAAACGGTGCACACGAGGTGGACATGGTCATCAATATCGGTGACCTCAAGAGCAAGCGCTACGCCGACGTCTTCGCAGACATCAAGGGCGTCTCGGATGTTTGCACACACTCAAAGGTCCTATTAAAAGTGATTTTAGAAACTTGTCTTCTTTCGGAGGAGGAGATCATTGACGCGTGCATCATGAGCGTGGCAGCCGGTGCAGCATTCGTGAAGACCTCCACTGGCTTCAGCACGAAGGGCGCGACTCCAGAGGCGGTGGACATCATGCTTGCTGTGGTTGGCAATGAGGCCTTGGTGAAGGCAAGCGGTGGCGTGCGGGACCGCTCTACAGCGGTGCAGTACATCCAGGCCGGTGTGAGGCGCATTGGCACGAGCTCTGGTATCGCTATCGTGACGCGCTAGAAGGGAGGGGGAGAGAGCGCACCCCGAAGCAGAAGACACACACACACAGTAAGAAGTGGAATCCCCTCACCCACTCACCACCAGCACCTCCCCCCCCAAAAAAAAAACCCGCTGAGCTGATGCACATGTTTCGAGCCTTTTTCTTGTCTTGTGGACAAGCGGTGCGCCGTCATGACAGCCTCCTCCCGCCTCCCCCACCACCACCACCCCCCGCATTCCTTGG
Organism: Porcisia hertigi; assembly: GCF_017918235.1. Lineage (NCBI taxonomy): Eukaryota > Euglenozoa > Kinetoplastea > Trypanosomatida > Trypanosomatidae > Porcisia > Porcisia hertigi. Next base: position 455,662 of record NC_090565.1, read on the forward strand.
CATGGCGCATCCTCTTCAAAGCGTGACGTGGAGAGACACTCGTGTTCCCGAACAAAAAAAAACTCTTTTATCCATGACCACTGACGACCACGCAGAACACGCGAAGTTTTTGAAGCTGAAGGGCATATTATCCCACGAAGCCCTGGTGCCTCTTATCCGTGTGCATGGCCCTCGCATGCCCCTCGAGCAGTCCACACACACACACACGAACGGCACTCCTGGGCTCCTCTATATGCACATATTGGTGCGTTTTTATTGTGTATAATACATTACATCTATGCACGCATGCATGTAGGTATGTGTGTGTGTGTGTGGAGGTGGAGAAGGGGTGAGGGAGGGGGGGGATGTCACTCAAAAGGCCAACACGGCAACGAAGAGGAACGGTATAGCATCTTTGACGAGTGGAAGAGAGACAGAGAAAGGAATGCTCAAAGAAGCAAGTAGAGGTGTGCGCCTCCCTCACTACTGACACAGGCGGAGTGATTGACGAGGGAGAGAGAGAGAGAAAGAGGACACAACTGAGGCCACCTTTGACCCGGTGTTGAGCTAACCTATTTGATGAGAAACCCAAGCGTGGGGCGCTATGACGGTGAGACAGCTCGCTTGCTTTTGTGTGTATACATATATATATATACATATATATATACATGTATAAATATAAAAGAGTGAGGATGTCACTCAGAGGGGGGAGGTCGTGCTGGGTGCCTTCGTTTGTTCAGTCTTGGCCATCCTCATTGCCCAAGCTGGTGTCAAAACTCTAAGAGTCTTGAATACATGCCACAGCTCACTGCGTAGCTCTCCAAGACAACTTGGGCAGCAACGATGGCCTGGATAGGGATGTTTACCTGGGAGGCAACGGCTGAGATGCCCTTTCCATGGCGACACGTATAACGCGACGCGCAAAGGCCAGCCACAGCAGCGGCAGCGGGGCAGCCCTACGTGTGTCCCAAGGGGGGTGGGGAGAAGGGGGAAGGTGGGGAAGAGGAGGCGGTGTTTCTGGCTTCGGCTAGTGTCGACAGGGGCGAAAACGGAGACCGTTGAAGGTGACCGGCGCGGAGAGGATGCAGTGTACCAGTGGCCAGTGCGCCTCACCAGCAATAATTGGCGAGCCGCCAGAGGCCGAGAACCGGGCCGCAGCGCCCTTTTTGTGCCCCCGGGACAGCGTCAATGCCCCCCCTCCGACAACCTACACAACTGTGCGTGTTCACGCGTACAGTCCTGGAACGCCCTGTCTCTGCCTACATGGCGTCATCAGTGCTACTAACATGTCCCAACTTTTTCTCCCGGCCTGCCAACCGGCATCTGCCCTTGTAATCTTCTCACGCGTACATGGAAGACGCTCACCCGTGTATCAGCCCGAGCGAGTCGGCCCTCGAGCTGCTCGGAGGCGAAGCACATCCCTCCCTCTCTCTGCCTCTCGCACGGATAGATCCAGAGGCTAGAAGACAGGAACGATGGCGAACCCGAGCACACGAGGGCAACAGGTGATAGGGGTGGGGGAGAGAGAGGGGGGGGGGAGCACGCACCACTTATGAGGGATGCTCACTGTTGTGTTATGTTCTCTCTCCTCACCCCCACCCAATTAGCGGACGCATCTCAGACCAGAGGCGACGAGAACAGCGCAGATCGCCCTTCCCCTTTTTTGCCCCTCCAGGCCTCAGGTCAGCCTCTACAGGTCCAGAGCAAGCGGCCTCGGCACGTGGTGCCCCGGGCTGCCTTGATCGTCGGTGCTTCGCTGTGCTGTCTTTGACGCCCCTCCCCCCTCCCCCCTTCTCCCAAAAACGATCTCACATAAGCGGCCACTATCACCCTCTCCACCAACCCTCTCCTTTTCTTTATGACTGTGTGTAATTGGTCCGTCTACCAACAATCGTCTCACAAACGCATGACATCCCCCCCCCCCCCTCCCCTCACACACACACACACACACACACGTCTAATCAACTCCTTCAAGGATCTCAAGGACACGAATCACCGTCATCATCAACGCCCGCGCGCAGAGTCACCTACTTGAGGATATCATCCTTGTCAATTAAAACGTGCAAGTGAGGCGCCGTAAGCATCTCGTGCATCATGGGCAACTCGTGCTGTTGTGCCGAGCACCAAACGGCTGTGAAGTCCAACATCGCCTTCTTCGATGAACTCCCGCCTGGTGTGTCTCAGACAACAGTGGACCACGTCTGCGATGGCGACACGCTTACCATACACGGGGAAAATTGCGCACGTGTGCGACTGCTTGGCATCGATGCACCACAGCGAAGGGGAAACGATCCCTACGCGAGGAGGGCCACCGAGTACTTGAAAAAGATGTGTCCAGCGAACGCCACAGTGTGGCTTCAAGTGCAGTCCGGCGGCAACGATCCAGACGGACAGACCCTTGCTCTCCTCTTTGTGTCGAACCCGTCTGGTGGAGGCGGCTTTATGTGCGTCAACATCGCTCTTCTTGAGCGAGGCCTCGCTACCTTCCACAACCCTGCCGAGTCTAGAATTCTTTTTGGGGATCAGATGCTCAATGCACAGCAGATCGCCATCACGAGCAAGCTGAACATATGGAAGAAGCAGAATATTCAGGGGGAAGTCGTTTGCACTCCGAACGGCATCTCCTTCCACACCCCTGACTGTATAACCATCGAGCAAGCACAGCTGAGCAACCTGCAGAGGTTGCCGATGGCGCAGGCGCTGGCGAAGGGGCTCAGTCCCTGCCGTCAGTGCGACTCGATGCGCTAAGACAAACTAAAGGCCACCGGCTGTTCGCTCTTACCTCTCCCACCACCACCACCACCACCACCACGTGTGTGTGTGTGTGTGTGTGTGTGTGCGTAGATGTGCACACACAACGGTCCTTCGCCATCCCCCTCCCCCTCACCCCCCTTTCTGCCCCGCATGTCGTGGGGGCGCTCGTCTTTTTTGCTCCGCTTTTTTCATTTCCCATTTGAGTGATTTGTTCTTTCTTGTTGCCACTTATCACGTTATGCGCCTCCTCCCCCCCCCCCTCTCCTCCTCCTCCTCCTCTTCCTCCTCCCTCCCGGTATCGCTTGCACATCCACCATCGTGAGGCATATTGATGGGGCACAAGCACGCCCAAACCCACTTTTCTCGTTGGCTCTTCTACGGGAGCGCTGGGCCGACACTATTCTGTCAATCTGTACAAGTTGGGGTAATGCTGCGCACGCCTCGACATTGCCACCACCAACACTATCACAATCATAACATATCATGTACACAATGTGTTACACTTTTTGGAAAATCTTTTCCTCCTGCCTCTCCCGCGCTGTTGTCATTAGGAAGAGGGTGTTGTGTGTGTGTGTGTGTGTGTGTGTCCCCGTGCTCCCTTGTGCGTGCCGTCCTCAGTGCACAGCCCCTGACAAAGTCTTTGAAAACGGGTTGTGCGTATCTGTTTGAGGCCGAGGAGAGGAAGGAGTAGGGAGAGGGGGGAGGGAGGGAGGAGACCTTCTCGTTTTTGCTACTCTCTTCACACATCCAAGTGCGAAGGCGCTGGACGCGTGTCGATTCTGCATCTGACACAGGCGTGCCTATGAGCGCAGCTCGCCAGTTGACCCCCTCCCCTCCCACCCTACCTCGCGCGGGAGGAGTAATGGCTCTTGTGAGCCACTGACAATCCTTGATTGGATACCCCCGATAGTACTTGTTTACAAACATCCAACGCATTGACCTCGAACAGCGCCGCGGCGTGTCTCGCTGTAAATGGTTTGGGGGAGGACGGGGACTGCGACTCGTCGCCCGCCCGCCCGCCCTCGGCTACCGGGCAAGCGTGCATGTGCACCGTGGTGGTTTCTCCCCGTAGACATCTAGCCCTTTTTTTTCTCTGCGGCTGCTCACGTGCTCATCTGTTGGACCTTCTCTGATGATGGTCGCCCGCTACAGAAACAGCTTGACACGTACACACACACACACAAATTGGTCTCTCAGGCTGCGCTCTCCATCACCTCGCCCTCCCCTTCCCCCCACATACCCACCTCACCCACCTCTCCACTTTCCTCTGCGCAGCACGAGTCCACCTGTACATTGGCCTGCCATCCCTCCCCTCCCCCCCCCCATCCTTCACATACACACGCGCACGCGTCAGAGCCACAGCCTCGTCTCATCACCTTCAGTGACTCCTCCTGCTCCTCTTTTCTGCGTCATGCCGGTGGAGCGTGTGCAGGTGCACCGGCCGCCACGCCGCGCCGGAGCACGGGGCAACGACGGCGGCACTACAACAGCGGTCACGATCGGCACGACGAGCAGTCGCTCACACTCGACCACGACCACTACAGCGGCATCGACGGCGTCGTCGTCCTCGGCGCTGCTGCCAGAAGGCGAGTTCATCCAGCAGACGCGCCGCTACGAAGACGAGAACATTCGAGCGCTGTTGCATCAGTTGCCCAGCTCCCCAAAGCAACTGATGCGACGCCTCGAACAGCAGCAACAGGAGATGAACCTCCTCAAGGAGGAGAACATCCATCTCAAGTCGCGTGAGGTGGAGATCTCATCGCTGACGCTGCGGCTGCAGGAACGCATCAACGCTACGCAGAACCAGGTCGACCACATCAAAACACAAGTGCAGCTAAACCTGGCAAATCCCATCACAGAGGAGGAGTATCACCGCATCGAGGCGCTATCAGAGTCACAGCGTGACCTTGTAGACGTCATGAAGCTCGGTGTCTATCGTCAGCTCGGGTCTCTGCGCGCCTCGCAGCAGGCAGCAACGAGGAGGGCTGCCGAGCTCAGCACGTCTGTCGCGCAACTGCAGCAGGAGAACAGCGATATAAAAGTGCGCCTGTCTGAATACGAATCCCAGGGCGAGACAGAGAAGGAAAAGGCGGACAAAAAAGCGCGGCAGATTGCCAGCCAACAAGCCCGTATCGCTGAGCTGGAGGGTCACATTGCCTCCCTCGAGGCGAAGAACAAGTCTATGTATGTGGATCAAGAGCAATATCTCTCCGCGAAACTGACTGCCCAGATCAAGACAGACGAGGTGGCGCGTCTGTCGGTGCGACTGGAGGAATCCGAGATGGACATGCAGCGGTACCGCGCCAATGCAGAGTGCACAGAGCAGAAGCTAGACATACTGAAGTCCGAGTACTACGAGCTGAAGCTGCGCTACGGGCAGCGCGTTCTTGAGCTCGAGAGCGCCTTGAAGGCCTCGGAGGAGAAGCTCAAGACACTTGGCGACCTCGAGATGGAGTCGCAGTTGTTCATCTCTAACCTGGCAACATCTTCAGAGGGTGAGATGGCCTTCAGCGCTGGCCCGGAAGGCACGGCGACTGGTCGCTCCACAAACGCCTACGAAGGGTGGCTCGCCCTGCCTCGCTCCCGAAAGTTGGCCCACTCCCTCGTCGTCACGAAGCGTTGCCTGCACTTGGAGAACAAGGTGGCGGCGCTGGAGCACGAACTCGCGTTCAAGGAAGCACAGGTGTCTCGCCTGCAGGTCTCTCTTGACGGCGCCCGAGACGCACTGAACAACATCAACAGCCCCTACGTACTCGTGGAGAAAGCGATGACAGAGATGACCAACGAGAACGAGGCGCTAAAGCAGAAGGTGGGCATCCTCGAGCAAGACAAAAAAGATTTGCAGCTGAAGGTACAGCAGTATGGCAGTAACCTGCGCGTCTTGACGCATCATCGCAAGGAGCTGCTGCGCATCAAAAAGTTGCTCCGTCAGCTTGGACTTCGCGAAGGCTTCGTGTTCCCCACGACCGACGAGGAGGCGGAGCAAGCACAAGAAGGGCAGGTGAGTAAAACAGAAAAACCGCAGGCCACACGCAACAGCGGCGCAAGTGAGCATAGCGCCGTCTCTCCAGCGCACCACGCCTCCGGTACTACGCCGCCTGCCTCGTACAGCGCTCTCAGGCCCATCGAAATGACCTTCTAACGAGCAACACAGTCGTGGTGCGGCTGCCGCGCATGTAGCGCGCTTGCATCCATGCGCGGTCGCATCTGCATAGAATAACAGTTGAGAGGAAGCCCATGAAGAGGGTTGGGTGATGGTGGTGGTGGAGCTGGCCCCGACTCGGACCTGTCAACCGCCTACCGGACTGCTCTATGTTGCGTCTCTCTCTAGACACATCCTCTTCCCTCACCACCACCACTCCACGTTGTGTGGGAGATCAACTTGCCGGTAACAGGAGGAAGAGGAGGAGGGACCGCATCAACCTTGCTCCCCCTCCCCCAAAAAATCCTCATCACCGCCACCCAACTTTCCAACCATGTCTTTCATTCCCCACGATAGATTATGTGATGTCTGCTTCTCCGTGTATAGGTGTATGAGAACTCGTCACAGTGCTGTGCATCGAGTGATGTCGCTGTCTGTGTGTACGCATCCGACATTCTGGAGAAAAAAAACATGAAGAGCACCCAAACAGAGCAGAGCCCCCCCCGCCGTGCTTGTTCAGATACGCTGAGCATGAAAGGGTGATGCGTGTGTGAAGGGAGACAGGTGTGTGACGGCAAAGAAGTGTCGAAGTAGTGCTACCTCCCCTCTTTGCCCTCGGCATCTACCCCCTTCCCCCCCCCCATGCCTCCCATCACACGGGTGGGAAGGAGGGGGGCGGCCGCACCTCCCTCGACGCCTGTCCCACTTGAACATTCCAAACACCGCAGAACCGTCACTATGTAGAGCAATGCTTCACGCACCTCATGTAGTGTTCCTTTCTCTTTCTCTCTGTCTCCGTGTGTGCGTGTGTGTGTGATTGCGTACACGCGTGCTCTTACCTCTCCCCTCCTGCCTCCTCCTCCATTCTCTACGCAACCCCCCCTTCCCCCTCCTCCTCCCCCGCCTCCCCTGATCATTCTTGCTCTTTTTTTACACACACGCATAGAGCCGCACTCTATGTCCAACTCAAGAGGTGAATCCACATACACCACGTCTCCCCAAAATCTGTAGCGCACGCACCACGTAGATCGGCACAAGCTAACCCTACTGTCTTTGTTGCTGCTGCTGCTGCTCGTTGTTGAGCGTGCGAGTCGGTATTGCCAGCTTTATTTGTTTATTTAAGGTGTTTCCCGTTCCTTCCCGTCACCCCTCCCCCATTCCACACACACACACACACACACACAGGCACACCTTCTCACGCTGCACCTCATCATCATGTCGCAGACAAAAACGAGCTCAAACAGGTTTCTGCTGAGGGGCGGTCGCACCGCACTGCACCATGGCTACTCGATGCACACCCTCGCACGCAAGCGCTTTATAGAGAACACTTCTGCCTTAGCGCTGACGGTCGGCTTCGTGCTGCCGGCGCTTAACGGGGTGAACAAGCAGCTAGACAAGCACGTTGACGCTGGCACGGATGTGTCAATGGATGAACTCCTACAGATCTTCGTCACCTCTGGAAAGGATGCGGCGGTGCTCTATGCCGATCGCCTTGCGCGCATCGCCTGTCAGACCGGCTTGGCGTGCGCGCTTATCAAAAGTGAGTCTGCCTACGGCAATGCCGCTGTATATCTGTGGGACCTGTACCCCCGCCTGCACCAACGGTATGTGGGTGCTGTGCTCAGTTGGCTGCGCATCCCCATCTTTGTGAGCACCCTCTTGGGCCCACACCCGACGGCGCAGGACGTAGACTTCCTGCAAGCACGAGTGTCGGGCGTGTGCGCCTTCGAGGACGCCCTGCGTCGTGACTCCATCACGTTGTTCGGTGACCTCCTTGTGGACACATTACGCATTGCGATCCGTCGCGATGTGGTGAACACAGCGGAGGCGATCACCCGGCAAGCGGTTCTGCGTGTGACCGTGACTTTTCTCGGTGCTGTCGGTGCTGGCGTAGGTCGCGCTGCCGCTGGGGAGAGGGGTGAGTACTGGGGCAACATCGCTGGAGTGATAGCCGGCCCGGCTGCCGCAGCGCAGCTGTGGGCGACAATAAGGAAGGTGCGCATGCTGCGCCCGCGCCGCACCAGCGGCACCAAAAGCCATCGCCACCGCAGCAGCACATCTGAGGTCTCCAAGACTGCTGCGGCCACCACAACGGCGTAGGCGCACCCGGCCCTTTCGGAAGAGACGGAAGGAACGGAAGGGAGAAGAATGAGCGAACAGCGTGAAGAAGAAGAAGATTCCTGGGGAGCACCGAGAGAGAGAGAGGGAGAGAGGGAGAGACATGCATGTGGTGGTGAGGTGGACTCGTTTCTGTGTGTGTGTGTGCGTGTGTCGATAGGAGAGGGAGAGGGAAAGGGGGCCTGCAGTGGATGGCCCCAGAGCGAGTGCGGCTGGAATAGGGAGGCGGAAGGTACGGCTTCGGGCAGCGCGATAGCCCCGCAGAGCCTCTGACGAGTGTATCCATGAGCCTCCTTGCTCCTTCCTCTCCTCAGCGCTGCCCGCTCACATCGGCCAGAGACTCCCACGCGTATCATCACACCACTATTCTTGATCTGAGCTTCGGCTAGTATGCCTTTTTCTCAGCCGCCCCTTTCGCCATCACACCCCCTCTTCTCCCGCTTTTTTTTTTAAATCTCGGCATATCCTAAAGAGATATCAGAGGCGGTTCACCTGTCGACTAGTTTGCGGACTACCGCGCACTCCACCGTCCATGAAAGGAACGGCGTTTCCTCGAGGGTCCCAAGATGGGACTGCAAAAAGCGCTGTCCCGTGACCCACGCGAATACCCACTGCGATTCTGACAGGTGTGTCCCGCGCCCCGCCCCGCAGCGGCGAGGGCAAATATACACCTGAGAGTGGCTCATTGGCGTCCCCTTGTCCTGTTGAGTCGTGGTGGTGGTTGCACTGCGCGCGCCCGGTAGGGGATGGGGGTGGGGGTGGGCGTCCCGTATGCCGCCAACGGCCACAGACAAAAAAGTGGCTAAAAGTCGAGCACGCGTGCACTCAGTCTTCACTCACTCAGGACCGTTCCCTGCCCACCCGCACCTTCCCTACCCCAGCCTCAACCCCAACTTACCCTACCCGCTCTCCTCTATTCCCCCCACCCCACCCCCTCCATAGCAACGCGCACATATCCACCGCCCTCTCACCCTGCCCTTCTGATTTTTTTTTTGCTACATGCCCTGATTACTGGTGCGTGTGTGATGAGTGTCTGTGCATGTGCGTTGTGTGTGTGTAGGATTTGTATTCCCACCCGCAGACGCACTTGTGCACACAGATCCCCAAAACAGTGCGCCTCCTATTCACGATGGCCTTGCCCTCGCCGGCGAACAACTCACTGAAGGACAACGTGGCTCGGGAGCAGGAATCCCAGTGTGAGTCCCACAGGACAGGTAGCCAAGGTTCTGTCGTGGAGGACCCCCACAGTCGTCATGCCTCACGCCTCTTATCGTGTGGCGCTGACGCGTCAAGATGGCAATCGACCAATGCTGACGTCGACGCACGGCTGTCCAAGTTGGCACCTTTCGCATGTAACGGCATGGCGACGGCCACCACGACGACGGGGAAAGACAGTGACACCGGTGGTGCTGCACCAGCACTGACTCTGCACGAATCATTCAGCGCGGAGACGCCCCCCTTCAGCAGAGCAAACACCGAGGCCACCCTTGTTCACGCACCCAAAAGCCTGCGCGTGACGCAAGGCGCCGTCGCTGGTTCGCTCATCCAGGGCATACCACGTCCTGAGGGAATGCTGCCGGTGACACCAGAGGAGGGTGTAAAGACAAAAGATTGGCAGGCACCGCCGTGGCCACGGATTGCCGTGAAGGAGGCCTTCTCGAACATGACCAGCCTCGACGTCCTCCAGCGAGTACAGCCCTTGCAGCAGAACGCCCTTCAGGTAGAACCTGTTGGATGGACGCTGATTGAACCATCGCCGATGCGGACCGACTCTCTTGATGACGGCAACGATACAGCGGAAGAGTCCGAGGCGCAGATACACCGGCGTATGGAGGCCGTGGATGAGAGCAGAGGGGAATGGTCACCAGTGGGAATGACTGCGGGTGTGGATGCGCTAAGCAGTGTCGCGTGCTCCCCTTTGGTGGCTGAGGAGTGGAAAAGGGAGCCAGCATCGGTCACGCAAGTCGCGCGTACTCACGCCGCCATGCGCCAGCAGCGACGGCACCACAACGAGGAGGAGAAGATACTAGCACCTGCGCAAGCGCCACCACGCCCTACATCGCCACCTGCACACCCCTGCGGTGAAGGTGGGGGCAGAGAGGACCACGTTGGTGAGCAGCGGCACCCCTCCCAGCACACCGTTGCGCCAACCGTGGCACGGCGATGCAGCGATCCAATAAGAGTCGCTTCACCCTACGCGATGCGCACCGCCACCTCGTCACAGTTCTTTCCCCTCCGCCAACCTCCCTCCTGCAGAGCACAGCACCCGCGGTCTGCCCGCGACTCTGGTGAAGCGGCGGCATTCCGCGCGGTGAAAACTGCCGCCAGCGAGCGCCTCAAACCCTCGGAGCCGAGGCCGCGTGTATCCGAGGCGTTTATCGAAAAGGGGCGCCGGCGGCGCGCTGATGCGGAGCGCGCACGGCTCGCACGCGCCGCGGAGGCCTCTGGTGGGGCCGTGAGCATCGAGTGCAATCTGTGCGGCCACAGCAACAGCCGCACTGCCGAGGCCTCTCCAGCAGCCGACGACCGGGCTGACAAGCGGCTGCGCAAAATGTCGATGATGCCGCCGCCACGCGGATACGATGCGTATGTGCGGAGGGGGGAGTCTCGGCGAAAAGAGGTGAACCGGCAAGAGGAGCAGCGCCGCAACGACGACATCGTCAAGTGCACGCATCGACCGAAGGTGAACCGCCACAGAAATGCCGCTGTCTCCTCCCTGCGCGGCTCTTCAGCGGTGAGGCAAGCGTCCTACCCGCCACCGCGCCCAGTAGTGGCAGCAGGGAAGGACGATGCGTCAGCTGGCGATGCGCTGGTCACGCCAACCGCTGAGCGCCGTACAAGAAAGACGGATTGGCGTGATCAGCGCCCTCGACACATCGACAAGCGCTGCACGCCCGCCTCTACTGCCGCCACATCCGCTTTCTCGACCGACGCGAAGTCGACCGCGCGTGAGAAGGTCGCGGCACCCCTGCGCACGCGGGCAGCAGCGCAGGGCAAAGCAACGGCCAGGGGGGCCACGGTCTGCTCCTCAACTGCAGGGGGCACTGCGCGCAAGAAGTCAAAGGCGGAGATAGAGCAGCACCTGACACAGATGATGAGTCGTGAGGAAGAGCGCCGCGCCAAGTGGGAAGTGCACCTCTCATTGCTAGCGAGCGAGCGGGGGGATGCCCGAGAGGCGCACGCGGTGCGGAACCCAAAGACAAACGAGTTGGCGGAACGGGCGCGGACGCGGTACCGCCTGCAGAAGGAGCTGGCCACACACTCGATGCAACAAAAGGAAGCGCAGAGGCCAGCAGTGTCAGCAACGGAGGTGCCCCAGCGGTGGGTAAACTGGGGTCGTGCACCTCCGTCACCAAGGACTGCACATGCAGGCGAGCAGGGGACGGAACCGATAACAACCACAGGACTGACACGAATCCATTCCGGCACCGCCAGAGACTTCCACGCGCACCAACTCCAGGCGGAGGTGCGCAAACAGCGCCGCCTTGAGCAGCTGCGGCTACATCGTATTGACGAGGAGCTCCGCGAGTGCACGTTCCACCCACGATTGAAGGGCACATCGGAGAGGGTGGCACAACGCTTTGCAGTGAAGTTTATCAAGGAAACCGTTAGGGTCGATCCGAACAACCGATCCGCATCGGCCACGCCACCGTGGAGAGAAATCGTGGACTCTGACGGACTCGCCGAGAGCGCGCCGCGGTCCCCTGCGTGCTGCGGCGATGACGACCCTAGCCCACTGGTCGACTTACCTGACAGCAGGCTCCTCCACGAGCTGAACCGAGCATCATCAGTCTCAGATTACGGAGCGATGAGCTCCTTGGAGAGATCGTCTCCGCGGCCGGCGCAGTGTAGACTCGACGACAGCAGGAAGATAGCTTTCGATGATGGTAGCAGCCAGAGCAGCACCAACAGCCTTGCCGATAATATGCACTCCGTGGAGACGTTGAGTAGGAGGAGGAGGAGGAGGGGGGAGGGGGTGACAAAGATGCCGCCCCGTCTGTCTGGTCAGCTGGTGGAACAACTGCAGGATCTGCATGAGATGCTCCACGAGTGGAAGGAAATCAAGCGCGAGTCTTCGCCCATGCCAAAGCGTTCCTGTAGTGCTGGCCATGTCCAGTAGGGCGCGCGTGTTACGGCGACGGAGTCGAAGAGACGCGCATCGCCTCCACCGTGGGTTCGTGCGAACAAGCCGAGCTCCTTCCCGGGATAAACGTCAGTGGAGGGAAGGGGGAGGGCTGTGCTGAGATGGCGAGGTAGACCCACAGCTGCACCGCCTCCACTCAATCCCACGCCTGCACCTTCAAGCGATGGATCTGTGGGATCGAAACCCTCCCGTGTGTGTGCGTGTGTGTGCACGCGCGCGTTCGAATATGAAAGCGGTATTTCTTGCGTGTGAAACAAAATCCAGGAAAATCTCACATTATCGTCACTACCACCAACTGTCGCTGCTGACCTCGACTCCTCCTGCGCGCGTGTGCGGTAGTCAACTTTTCTCAGGTCTTTCTCCCCCCCCCTTTTTCCCCTGTGAGGTTTCGAATCGGGCGGGGGAGGGGGACTGCGAGTCTCGAGCTCACGTGACACAGAACGCGTAAGCATGCGAACGCTGGCACCCTCAGCGCTTCCACATTAGGACACGCCCTCAAACCAACAAAAAAACTCGAGTTAATGGGGGAGGGGAGGGGGTTCAACGATGGGGCCGTGGTGTCCGAGAGAGAGAGAGACGTCGTCGTCGTCGTCATCGCCACGACAGGCTGTGGAGTCCCCCAATTGGTCGTGCAGCGCCGTCTGTTGAGAGGCGCGCCATAATGCACTTCATCGTGAAGGGTGGGGGGGGGGAGAATCCAAGTTTCTGCGTACTGCCTCCTCCTCCTCTTCTCTGTCTGGGTGTCTAGTACGACACCCACCGTGGCGGTCGCCGCCCATGCCCCTCTCCCTCTTACGCTTACTTGAACTCCAACTCAGCCCCTCATCTCCCGTTCCTCGGCTGCTGCCGTTGCCTTTACACCACCTCTACTCATCAATGCGGGAGGAGGAGGAGGAAAGAAGAAAACTACGCATTCGCTTTTGCCGAAAAAATCGCTCACGGTATTGAAGCGTGCGCTCACTCCTCGCACGTCTTTTTCTACTCGTTGTCATCTCTTTGCCCCTCCCCCGCCACCCCCGCCGCGCCCCTATCGGCTCCAGCACCGCACTGCACTAGACTGTCTCTATCCTGCCTCCCACCCACCCACCACGAGAGCAGCGGCCTTGGCTCCTCCCCTCCCCCCCCCTTCCCCCTACCTCTCCCCCCTTACTCATGTTCCCGTTCACTCCTCTGGGACTACTGCGCGTGGGTATGACAGCTCTGCTACTTTGCGCTGTCGTGGCAGCAGTGCCGGTCGTCACCGCCGTCCGAAGTGGCAGCTGCACATTCCTCTCCTCTTCGCCGTCGTACACGTTTATCGGTGGTGGATTCCACATGCAGCTTGCGATGGAGTTCCCGCTCTCAGCCAAAGATGTCCGGTTTAGCTTCGATCTCCCCAAATCCTTTTTCATCGATGAAGCAGAGACGAAGCAGCTCTACCGAATGGAGGTGCTCTCTGCCCACCCCATGACGCAGGGGACGGCCGCTGTCGTTATGGAGGACATCACGAGCGCGTACACGCCGCTGCACATGTCGTCCGACCACTTTTTCGACATTGAGGCACCGGTGTTCAAGGTCAACTACACAACAAACCACGTGGAGCTGACCTTCCAGCAGATGGGAAACGATGGAGCAGGCAGCGCACTCGACGCGTACCTCTCGGTGGGCGGCGCAAAAGCGCGGGCCTCCTTTCGTGCGCGCCTTGTCATCCCGATTCACAGCCGCTATGACACTCTGGACACCACGACGCCATTTTCCTTGGTGCGCTTGCTCACGGGTGAGAACTCCTACGTGCGTCGGTGCCTGCCAAGGGTCGACATGACCGTCCGTGCAGACCCGCGCTGCTCCAGTGACACGTACAGCTCCAGCGCGACCCCGGCAACAGCAATGATGGACTCACAGTACAAGCCCTGCCTTGACTTGCCAGTCGGTCAGCTGGGCGACCTACCCTTCGTTTATCACGCACTTATGGGTCTCTTGGTAGCTGGCGCAGCTATGGTGATCCTTATTATTCGCTAGCTGTCGTTTCTTACATTCGTTGGAGGGGGGCATCGTCGATGATAATCGTGTGAAATACAGGCGATCACACGCTCCCCCAACCCCCATCACCCCCATCACCATCACGTTGTGTGTGTGTGTGTGTGTGTGTGTAGGCGCGTGTGTGATCGTTTCTTCTCTCTTCACATGTTCCCTCACTCCCCCAGCGCCCAACTCTTTTTGGTGCTCTTCACCTTCGTACCTCCCACCACCGCGCCCCCCTTTTCCCTCTGCGTGCGCATTGGCCAATGCACTTGGCGGATCAACGAGGTCTGAGAACGGCCGTCTTGTACTGTTCTCTTTTTTCTTTTTTCCTTTTTTTTTGCCATGCGGTGAGACTCTCTCTCTCCCTCTAGCAGTCAACGACCCCGGCAAACTCCCACGCCTTGCAGCAGCGAACCCCATATCTCCCTGACTCCCCCCTCCTCCTGTCTCTCTCTCTCTCCCCTCCCCTCGCCCCCGACACTTGTTGCCGAATCCCCTTTGTTTTACGCTAAACGGGGACTCGCATCGCTGTTCCTCGCCGTCCCCTCATTCCCACCTCACGCACGCACGCACGCATATATATCTATATATCTATATATTTATATATCTACGGCTTACTTCTGCGCTCGATGTGACACCAGGTTGCTCCATGTCTCATCATTACAACTCGCCTGCTCCGCACGCACGATGAACGGGTCCCTCACCCTGTACAACCAAGTACCTCTCCCGCACTCACCGCTGCTGCTCTGTAACAACTTGCAATTGCACCGCGGTGGAGAGTGTGTGTCTTACGCAACAAGCACGGCCGTCTACACAATTGGAACGTCGACAGGGACCCCGTGCTTCGACCCCTTCCGTATCCTTGGTGACCGCGTACAGCACATTGCCGCGCTAGACGACCCCGCAGAGACGAACATTATTCTCGTTGTACTATGCGCACGCGCGGCTGACATCGTTGTGAATGGACAGCGAACACATACCTTCTCGGCTGAAGGAAGAGACGCGCTTTTGACATGCACAGCAGTGACGCGTGTGGCGGGGAAGAACGAGATGGTCGTGGCAGTCGGCACATCCGATGGGACTCCCTTGTGCCGCCATTACACCCTCCAAGGGGAGCCGGTATCATCCCAAGAGGTCACCGTACCCGTGCAAGCTCACGCTTCGCGCAGCCTGACGGCGTTGGATCTCGAAATAGTGGAAGGCGTGGCCTATGTGCAAATGGCGTCGGGTGATGCCGGTGGCTACGTTACTCTCTGGGAGGGAAACAACATCACTCGCGTGATCCCACCCGAGAGCGACACCGACGCCGTCACGTGTGTGCGTCTGATCGCCGCTAGCGACACAGTTGCGGTGGCGTACGGTGGAGGCCAAGTCAGAGTGGTCCAGCGCAGCACTGGCGCAGCTACGATTGTTATACAGGCCCACTCGCGCTGGATCAATACTATGGTGTACAGCGCGGCACACCACTGCCTGGCGTCCGCCGCCGAGGACGGGCAGATCTCGGTATGGGACCTGGCCTCTGTTGACCCGAATAGCGTGTGCATAGCCAGCGGTGCCGTCGCAAACGAGTTGCCTACTGGACTGGCCTTCCTGGGTAACGCAAGCGCACTTGTTGCAGTGTCGTATGATGTACTAAAGCTTCGGTTCTTCTCCATCCCCGGAACGGGACGGTAGAGTGTGGGCGTGGGTGGGAGATGTCGGGGGGAAGGAGGGAGGGGTTGTGGTGTGCCTTTGGTAACGTCTTGGGGCAGGTGCAACGGCGCATGCGAGAGAGTGGTCGAGTTCCCGGAATGGCCCCTGAAACCGCAATACGGCACAAGAGAAAAGAGAGAGAGAAGAAAAAAAAGCGCAACAAAGCGCCCCCCCCCCCCGCTTCGCAGATGTCCAAAGTCAACTCAGTATTGTGATGCCGGCGCGGGCACACGCCGTCCAGCGGAAGGAGTACCGCCTCTTTTACAGTCATGTGCGAATCACATAGCTCTGCCCTTCACCCCCCCCCTACTATTCCCTTTCTTTCTTTCGTGGTGCTGCCGCTTGCTTCAGCGCAGACATGCTTTCTCTGCACCCCCCCTACCGCGCATCGTTGTCGCTGACAGACATGGACGACGCTGAGACAGTGGAATATCTCTCCGAGGACAGCTGCTCAACCACGTCCACATCTTCTCAGGATATGGCCCCCACCACCACCACCACCACGGTGGATGCGTTGCTGCCGCTGACCGCCAGCGATAAAGAGGCGCAACTGCGGCGAAAAACGCTGCATGAGTCTTCGTGTATTCCCCTGTTGAGGCCCCAGCCTGCTTGGCTCGAAGAGTGCGTCGCCACAGGTCAAGGACCGTCCCCGTCTGCGACCGAGATGCTGTGGACTGCCGCACACGCCGACCACCTCACGGTCGCTGTGCGGTGGCGGGTGATGTTGGCCTCACCAGACACAGAGTGCGCCTCATTCAAGACGACACTTTGGGTGCCGTATGCGGTGCCCCTTGCACAGATCATCACTTCCAGGACAACCGCCTCGGCGGACACGGCGAACACTCTCACCAGCACGACGAGCAGTAGCGGCTGGACAACGCAGCCGCTTCGCTCGGTGCAGCTGCCGCTGGGACGCGCGGTATTCCTCCTCGCCGCACAGCTCTCCTCTCTCGTGCCAGGTGCCTGGGGCAGTGAGGTTTCCCGTGAGAGCCTGACTACGGTGGCCAACACGATATCGCGAGCGCAGTGCGCGTTGCACCTGCACTACCTTGCAGTGAATGCACCACGGACACTATCTCCACACCTGGCACGTCCCGTGTGTCGCTCCTTTGATGTGTTTGCTATCTCTCCCACGACGACTCTTCTCGGAGTGGCTTTGCAACCCCACCAGCGCTACCACATCAAACGGAGAAAGACAAACAACAAGGCAGCTTACATCACAGAAGACCAACCGTGCGACTCGAATGGCGTGCTCACGCTGCGTCTCGGACCATATTGCCATGCGGATGTGGCGTTGGACGGGGTGCCACCCGATCCTCGCCTCAGCGATGAGGGCAACACGCGTCCCTCCATCGACCCAAACACCAACAACTGCGGCCATGAACGTACCATGTGGAATGTTCGGACGCCATACGCTGCGGCAGTCCTTCGGTCGTCTGCACGCCAGAGTGGTGTAGAAGGCAAACGCCCTTCAACTGCGATGTCGCTTCATTGTGACTCAGCAGCGTCCCTCATCACTGGTGAAAGTACCGCCGTCTTGGCAACGCTATCGAATACATCGGAACCTGTCACGCTGAGCGACACCAGCGACTATGAGCACAACGAAGCTATGGTCTCCCCGAGTCAAACGTTGGCAGCCACGCCGTCCCACACACTCACAAGAGTCCCTCCAGGCGCAGCACCCCGCAAGTCACGGAAGCGGCAACGGCCAACGACTACTCGAGGGCATGCCACCAAAGCGGTGATTGGGCGAGGGGTCGACACAGATGTGGAACCGGTGGTGATGGTGGGTAACGATGGCGACGCAGACGCCGCCGCCGTGCCGCCTGGTAGCGTGGTTCTCTTCACGACAGGGATGCGGCTAAGCAGTGCCGAGGAGGAGGCCCTCAAAGAGCTCGGCGCTCTCGTGAACCCGCACCTCCGTTTTGCGCGCTACGCCAGCGTTCTCGTGGCGAAGCGCCCGCTCCTGCGCAGCGTAAAGCTGCTCACCGCTCTGCCGTACATCCAAAATGTGGTGCATCAAGGCTGGCTCGATGCGGTGCTGCACGCAGGCACCCTCAACATCCCAGTGGAAGGGTTCGCGTATCGTGAACGAAAGATGGTTGGCAGCATTGAGAGTGACAACAACTTCGATCTTCGCGAAACAATGAACAGATCCCCAACGGAGCGCCAGCGGCTCTTCGCGCAGCAACGGTTCTGGGTCCACAAGTCTGCATCCCCGCAGGATCCACCAATGAACGATCTGAAGACAGTGCTGGTGGCCTCAGGGGGACTCATAACGCGGCGCGCCCTCGACGCAAACGTCTTTGTCCTTCCGAACAACAAACCCAGCCTTCCGTGCTGGCGCGGCGTCGCGCAGCAGCTCGGTGGCCCCGGCAAAGTGCCCACCTCGTCTACGTCGGTGATGTCGACACTCGCACAGTGCAAGCAAGCGGGCGTCTTGTTTGTGGTGCCAGACGACATCTTCAAGTGCGTGCTGCAGCAGCGACGCCTCTCTGCTTCCTCTATCACTCTTCCACGTCAGTTCCTGACAGAGGGCGCCGCCACGCGAGGCAGCACCAGAGCCGCCAGCAATGGGCGCCGCTCCTCTCCAGCGGCCCGCAAGACGCCGCGCACGTCCACGACAAAGAAGACCCCACGTCCTAGTTTGTACGAGCTCAAGCTTTAAGGGTCGGGCCCCCACGAGGCAGATATACGGAGCATGCCGCTATGTATGCGCTTGAGTGGGTGTGGCATATATGCAACACCTCGCAGATAACATCGCGGACGGCAAAACACCAACAAGACAACCAGGGCGTTGAGTGGTAAGGCACTTAAAAAGGGGAGAAGGGAGGGGAGCGGGCGGTCCGTCTTTCGAAGGCTCTGATTCGTGCTTCCATTCGACACCATCACGGCTACGGCCGCCCCAACAATATATATGCCTGGTGATGTGGGTATCGAGAGAACACCATGACAATCATGCAACTTGTGAATGATATATATATACATACGTACGTATATATATGTATATATATGTATGTGTGTGTGTAAACCCCTGCGTTCAACCACCACCACCAGTGTGTGCGGGGCCCCTCATTCTACAACTACACCACCAATACCTCCTTTTCTCTCTCTCTCTCTCTCTCCATGCTCTTTCCATCGGATTAGCATCTAAATATTTTCCTTTCCTGCCGTCGGTGTAGCGCCACCGTTGGTGCTGCTTCCGCTCGCTGGTCGCTGCTGCACACGGGAGAGCGGGAGAAACCACAGCACGAAGGCACGAGCACATGTCCCTCCGGTGCCTTTCCGTGGCAGCTCGCAGCGCGCGATGTCGCCTTCCCCTCGCGCTGTGCTCCTCCATGACAACGGCATGCACAACGTCAGTGCGTCGCCGCTGTCATCTTCACCGTCTCTGCGAAACCACAAAAGATCAGACGAGCACCCCCATCGAATTGGCAGCTGCGGCCGCGGTCGGCGGCCCCGCGCCACCCAACGCGCGCCCCTTAGCGCTCTTTCGATTCCAGTTGGAGCGCCTTCCACCACAACTGCAGCGTGAGTTTGACATCGATGCCAATCAGCGCGCTCTCCGCCATTTGTGGCGCCCCACACGCGCGGGTGCCGGTACCGGCGAATCCCCAGCAGCCCTGCTCGACCTGCCCGTGACGCCATCCAGTGCTCATCCCGTCCTCTGGCGCTGCACGCGGTGTCGGACGCAGTGGTCGGCACGGCCCTCAGAGCGCACGAATGCCCAAATCGCAGACGCCCACCGATGCCCGCGCTGCTACGGTGGCGAACGTTTTTCGTCCGATCCCCTCAACACCGAGAGCCCACCGGACCCCACAGCACAGCCCGAGTCGTCGTCTCAGCCGACTGCCGCTTCCACCGGCACCAGCCTCTTGTGCGACTCGTACCCGTTACTCGCTGCACAGTGGGACCCCCTGCGCAATCGGCTTCTACAGAATCAGGTGCTTCAATCCGTGACAGAGGTGCACACGTCTTCTGCCTCCTCGGTGTGGTGGCGCTGCCCGCTGTGCTGCTCTTCGTGGCTAGAATCGGTCTCGAGTCGTGTGGCCCGGTTCGGTCTCGCAATGCAGCGCCATTCTGTGCATTCAAAGCAGGGCCTGTCAGATCTCAGCACCACCCTCGGTGGATGCCCTCACGGGTCCGCTCGCGAGCTGGTGCCCCTCTGCCCATCGTGTGAGCGTCGAGGAGCTAGTGCCTCTAGTAGCGTCACCCCTACTGGCCCGCGACGGTGGCTCTCTGAGGACACTCTGCTGCTCGGGGAAGCGCTTCTGCGTCCACACCAAGACCCTCAGCAGATCTCGCTGACCAGCGAGATGACGCTGCAGTGGCGGTGCCGCAACTGCCAGCTCGAGTACGCCTCCACCGTAGCGAACCGCTTCCTCCGCCATGAGAGATGCCCACAGTGCTCAGGCAAGACGAAGTCGTTGCTGAACCTGCTAGTGGTGCAGCGGCCTGATGTGATGAAGGAGGTCAGCAAGCACATCTCTCGTACGCGACTGCGCTTCATCACGGTCCACGATGATATCGAGCTCCCGTTTGTGTGCCGCACCTGCTACGCACCATACCGCATGACCGCGCGCGCTCGCTGCGCCGTTCCCCGTGGTGTGCCAGCGTGCTCCAAGTGCTTTCTGACAAGCTCACAAGTACTCACCGAGGCCCAACAGCAGCAACAGCAAAGAGGCGTTACAGCACTACCGGCTCGAATCCGACGACGAGTCCGGCAGAAGGCACTGCAGCTCAGCCGTAGCAACCGCCATCAGGAGCGCCTCGCTGCAACGGCGAATGAGCTAAGCCACCGTGACAACGCCCTGAAGGACTGAGAGCCCACTATGGGTAGAGTGGGGGGGGGGTGTAGGCGTCAGCTTCAGGTTGTCTGCCTCCGTTTGGACCTCCCGAAAACTACGATGGCAGATGTTTGACCATCTTTTTTTTTTATCTGAGTGCGTTCATTCTGCACGTGCCCCTTCCCAGGGACAAACGTTTTCAGAACACCTTCACTTCTCCGTCTCTCATCCTCTGCAGGAGGGGGGGGGTTGATGGATGTCCCCCAGCATATTCACCACAGGGCCTCCTCCTCTCAGCCTGCCGGTGCAATTGAAACGCGGGCGAGTCCCGCACCCTCAACACGTCGTCCCGACAGGCCGCACTCTGTGCAGCTCCCGATGGTCAGCCCTGGAGCAAAAAAGTAAAATGTGGATCGCTGCCAGTCCGCCGCTCGGTGTCATTATCATGGGGGTGAAGAGTGTCGTCGATTAACGCAGTTGGCGCTTAATGTTGCTCTCGTCATCTTCTGGATTGGAAATCTCGGTCGGATCCGCGAGGCCGAATAGACGGCTGGGGTACACCGCCAATCGCTTGGACTGGACAACCCCATGCACCGGACCATCTTCTATGCCACACTCTCTCCCAACGGTGGCTAGTGCGGGACAGACCAATAGGTGAGTCAAGGACTCCTCGCAGATCTCTTTCCGTGGGTCATGGGGGATGGCGGGTGCAGCTTGGCCATGGGAGACTGTTGGATGCTGCGTGAGACACTGTTCATCTGCAGGTGTGCGCGGACAGCGCGGGCATCTGTGGTGTATCTCGCGGCAGGCTCCCTGCGTTGATCGGTCCCACCCGGCATCTTGCGTTGGGCCACTGTGCCCTCGTTGTGGTGCGTGCGGGGATGCGCCAGACAATAATGGTCCACCGTTTATACTTTCGGGCCTGGGTTTTGCTCGATGCCCCATCGCCAAGGAACAAGAGGCGTCTGCTGGTACCGGGTTGGGCACGCCTGGACGTCCAGCGGGGGGGGGAGTGTTGTCGAGCGTGTGCTGTCACCCCAGATCGCTGGTGATGCTGCAAACTCCCAATCTGGTTGCCGGGAGCTGGATGCCCGCCACAGCCCTTGCGGCCCGGGAGTCATACAGGTGCTTGGCTTCCTCCACGACGGGGTACTGGGCCCTGGGACCACAGTGAGGTGATCAGCATCACCAGGGGATGCCGCGGACTATGTGATAGAATTGCTTCTCGCTTCATCTCACCCTCCCGCCCCCCCACCCCAACCTGCTCAATCCTTCGATGACACCATCGGGGAGGAACCACACATCCACCACTGCAGCCCCTGTACGTTTTTCTCTTGCCGGCTTCACCTTCCCCTTCTACACACTCCCCCCCCCCTTACCTGTGTCGTGATTATGGACGTCGACGTAGCCTACGCTGAGTCGGTACCGCGTTACGTCGATCTCGCGCTGTTTCTCTGCGGCGAGACACTGAAGCACATTCGCGCTGAACTCCAACAACACCCAGCGGCAGCGGCAACACTCTATGCGTGGCACTTTCACAAGGTATGCTTTCTGCACGTGCTGCCAAACGACAAAGATGCCGGCATAGAGGATGTTGCGGCAGAGAACGACGCCATCGTCGCCGCACCACCCACGGGTGCATTGTATACGAGCCCCTCGAGTGCTGCCGCGCCACCAAGCCAAATAGATGAAGAGGCCCTGTGGGGCGTTGCACCGCTGCCGTCGGTGCCGAGCTCGAAGGAAGTCAGTTTTCGACGCGCCTACGCACAGCTGCGCTGCCCGAACGGCGTCGATGCGTTGATGAGAGCGAACGAAAAGCCGGATGCGCTAGCCACGCGAGCAGAAAGCGACACCTTCCTCGGAGAAGGTGGCGGCACTAGTCAAGTCGCAGGGCAGGTGCACCCGCGCTCCCCGCGCGAGACGGAGAACGAGTGGAACACAGATGAAGCGTCGTCACTGTCGGCCCTTCTCAGCGCCACACCCACCGACGTGGGATTCGCGCTGCTGTGTGATTTTCTGCGAACGGCATCGCAGGCGGGCGGGGCATCGCTTGTGCGGCGTCTCGCCGCCGCTCTGTGTAGCGTGGTTGTCGGGCCAAAGGGCATCGCCGCCACGCCGGATGCACACCTTTCGCGGGTCGGGGTACTGCCATCGTCCCGCCCTATCACCGTTGCACAGCTCTCGGATCTCTTTGATGCAGACCTCCTCGATGAAGAACCTGCTGCCGAGGCGGGTAACGTCACCCGCAGCTTCCACATTTGGGTGAACTACGAGTGGGCCAGTGCGTCGTTTGCACGACAGACACAACTGGTGGTCGCGGTGAAGAAGTGGGTGGCCACTCTTTGCCGCTGCTGCGATGACAATTCGATGCAGTGGCTACTAGCACCAAGGCAGCGTCTCCCCGCATCGATGCCGCTGTCCCCACATTCGTGTGCCGCTCCTATCAACGTGCGGCGGATGCATGCAACACTAGAGAGCGTCTTCGAGGGCCATGCAACCACCCGTGCCATGCTGCTGGAGTTGTCCTTGGCGCAGCGCACACCACACCTCGCCGACAACGCACTCGCTAAGCTGCTCTTTCTCCAAGGGCCACCGACGTCGGCGTTGATGACGCAAGCGGAGCTTAGCAATCGCGGCACTCAACCCATCCTCATGTGCATCACCAGTGGCATGCTCCTGTATGCCCAATACTACCTGTCTTTCCGCTCTCTGGCAGTTGCGCAGCAGTGCACGCGCGTGGCGCTGCAGGTCGCTCAAGAAGTGCAGTCGAACGCCATACTTGCATTGGCTCACTACACCGCACACGTGGTGGCTACACTGCAAGGCAGACCTGCCGACGCCGCCAACAGTATATCGATTGCCCTCCAGCTAACATTGCCGAATGGGCCAAGCGGCAACAGTGGACAGAGCAGCGGCCCCGCCGACGGGCCCCTGTCGCCGCCGGCATCGGTGATGTCGGGTATGGATGCCCAAATGGCGAGCCTTGCCTTTGTCGGGGCAGCCCAGCTGCTTCTATTTTTCCCTGGCGCAGTAGGCCCGGCGCTGCGCTCCCTCCTCTCCAACGGCTATAGGAGCGGTGGTGGTGCCGCCGATGATGGCGGTGCAGAAGCACTACGCACGCGAGGCGCGGAAGGCGGGCACTCTGAGGAGCCAAACGACCTCTCCGCGAAGCAGGGCGGCACTGTTGCCGAACAAACGGTCGCCCATTCTATCCGACACTCGCTGCTGTGCGCCCATGCCGCGCTGCTGGAAGCGCCTCCAGTAGAGGGCCGATGGATGGGCATTGTCGCAAGTCTGCAGCGAGAGACGCTGCTGCTCATTGGTGCGATATACGGCATAGTGTCGTCTCCGCTAGCCATCACGACGGCATCGCTCGGCGAGCTATTAGAGGAGGTGAGGGAGGAGACCTTGACTGCGTCGCCAGTGTACAGCCACCACCCAAGTCGCATGTTGCTGTGGGAGGCTCTGCGGCACGCTGCTCACTATGCGTTGGCTTTGCAAGAAGGGTTTCTCGCACCTGTGAGGTGCACTGCGAATACCACCAGCGATTCGGCCACGTTGAGCGACGCGCTGCAGAGCCTGCGATCAGCGCTCACAGCGGTCAATGACCACTACGGTGCCTCTGCATTAGCCGCAGCCAACGAGACTATGTTCTTCTCGTTGGTGGTCCGGTACTGCTCGGGGTGTCAGCTCTACAGGAACGGCTACATAGCCGCCGCGTACGATGTGTGGTCGAGATTGGCAGGAGTCCTTAATTCAGGTGCCTGCACCGATGACATGGAGGGGAACGACGACGACGACGAATACCCGGCGGCCCACAATCCTGCCAACGCAACCGGGGCAGCAAACCTTTCGGGCTCTATGAAAGGCGTGGATGCGGCGTGCTTGTGGACACCAGACCATCTACTCTTGTATTCCGCCGTGCAGCGCCGGCGCGCCGAGGCGGCAGTCTTCCTTGGCTACATCGCAGTTCCCCACAGACTGCAGAAGGAGCTGCTCGCCGTCTCCTCAGAGTATGCGTTTCCTTTCGGTGTTCTCACTTCGAAGCTGATTGAGGCTCAAGTGCTTCAGCAGAATGGGCGCTTCAGCGCCTCGCTCACTGTGGCACGCCATGTTGAGCGAGCGGCGACGCGTATCGGCTACCCGAGTCTCTGTGAAGCGGCGCGTGCACTTGAGGTGACAGCGTACGGCAACAGCGGCTGCTGGAGAGGGGCGCAACGCACTTTAGCGCGCTGCCGCCCAACCACGGCACCCCAGCGCACGTTTGTTCTGTTGCAACAGTACGCAGCCCATCTGGAGCCGCTGCTGTTGTCCACACCAGGGCGAACGGAGAAAATCGAGTGCCTGACACGCAGTTGGATTGACGTGCTCGTGAGAGAAGGCCTCGTAGCGGCGGGGGCGGTACCGGACAATGGCGACTTGCGCGTTTGTGACACTGCCGCGGGAATAACGGCTGTGGACAAGCTGTGCCTCTACAGCTCTCTCACGCGAGCGTGTGCGCTCCTTGGGTATCCCATCGACGCCATCGCAAAGAGGACGGCCAACTGCCTAGAGATGCTGAGCGCGAGACAGAATATCCCTACACCGGATTTGTGCATCCATGGCGGCTGCGAGGAGCTCTGCGAGGGCAGTCTTTATTGTGGGTAGACTGCGCGGTACGTAAAGAGGGGACACGTGGCGAATAACGTGAGGCTTCGCACTGACGTCGCTGATCGCCATACCCCCGCCCTTCACTATGCTGCCTAGACACACACGCTCATACAAATGTATATGTGTATATACACATATACATTTGTATCTGAAGATCTGTTGCCCACACCCCCGTGGCACGCGTGCAGCCGTCCCCGTGCGGACAAAGTACCAATCATGTTTAGCTATGGTTGGGGCCTGCAGGTTCTTTGTCGCCAGAGACCTTGGCCAGCTACACATATGAATCTCCACCGGTATAGATACGCGAGAACATATATACTTATATATATATATATGTACGATCATGTGCCACAGCGGGACGCAGACAAAACATGCGTCTGTCGCTTTACTCCATGATGAACAACTTGGCCTACCGTGGCGAACGAGCAACACGTGTGGGCGCACATCTTTCTCAGAGCTCCACACATTTATGTAAACCTGCGTCAGCGTCAGCGCCATTGTCTCTCTCTCTCTCTCTCTTTCCTTCTCTCATTCTCTCTTTTTCTTGCTTCACTTTCTTTTTGAATTCTTGTCATTTTTTCACTGCTCACCGTCCGCTTGGAACCACACACTTACACGCACAAATGCGCGCATCGACGGCAGCTCGGTCGACTTGCTCACGCGTCTCATTCCCCCGCCCCGCCCCCCCCCCCCGCCCCCTCCTCTCGCAAGCCGCAGCTGCAGGCTGGCTTGAACACCGCGTACACGTGTGTACACACATCAACACGCACATTGGAACACTAAGAAACAAAAAAAAGAACGATAAACGTAATAATGGAGCAGGGGGCCTTCAACGATGTGGCCAAGAAGGCGCTTGAGTTTCGAAACCAGTACTACAAGATGCTTGATGACCCGCAAGATCGCTCGAATGTCGCGGGCTTGTACGCCCCTGATGTACCCATGGTGTGCGAATGGAACGGACACCCTCTCTCCACGGTGGACGATGTGCGCAACTACATCGGCGCATTGCCCAAGACGTCACACCAGATCGACATGGTGGACGCTCAGCCACTGCCCGACAATCAAGCGGGTGACTCATTCCTCCTCACTGTCCATGGCACGGTGACGTACAACGACGAGCACCGCCGGGAGTTTTTCCAACGCATGGTCATCCGCCGCTTTGAGCAGCGCTATTACATCCTGAATGACTACTATCGCTGGCTGAGTGAACGCTCGCAGTGAGCCTAAAAGAGTGAGCAACTGTGAACGTGAATGATTTGTGTCGTTGTTCGACAGAGTTGCTGATCCGCTATTCGCTGTAATTGACGGGATCACACACACACGCACACACACTTTTTATCTCTCTCTCCGGGTTTCTCTTATGGGTCTGGGGTGCATGTAACGTAAATAAGTGAACTGAACAACTCCATTACGTCTCTCTCTCTGTCTGTGTGTGTGTGTCTGTGTTTGGGGAAAGGGGGGGGGGCTAGCCGAGATGGGTAGAGATATACAGGGAGAAAAAGAGCGCGCGTGTGGCGTCCGTGCACAGGAGTCAGTTCGTGTTGTTTTTCGATCCCCCCCCCTCCCTCCCCCCACCTCTCGCTTGTATGTTCTTGATATGTTTCTCCTCCTCGTGCCTGTATGTGCGCCTGTGTGTGTGTGTGTAAAGTCTCAAACGATCTCAAAGCGCGGGATCAGTGTTCTAAGAGACTCAAACTTGGCCAAACCTGAGTGCATGCGCACATTGTTTGCGTCCCTCTCCCTCTCTCTCTCTCTTTCTCTCCAGATCTGAGGTGTGGACCCCCTCGAAACAGATATGCACCCAACTTGCCCACCTGCGTGTGCTTCTATTATCCCTCCTCACCACCACCACCACCACCACCTCCCCGGCACCATCACCGCGGGCAGCAACTGCCGAGCCAAGTCCGCCAGAGAAATATGTTTGGTCCCCCCTCCCCTCCCCCCCCATCCCTGCCCGACACACTCCCAAGTACTCTTTTCTCACCCAGCGCCCTCCCTTCGCCTCCCCACAATCTATCCTGCACATTGCACTCCCTCTCATCCCCCCGCAACCACACACGCACGTGCGCACACAGTCTGGCGCAGTCACTTTCACGCGCCGCATTTAAACCCGCAGAACACCGCTACTTCATCTCCCTCCCTCCCTCCCTCCCTCCCTCCCCCTTCCCCCTCTCTGTGAGAACACACAATTTCTGTTTGGCCTGCCGGAGGGGAGCTCTTTTATCATGAACCAGAATCCCAACGCGCAGGCTGATGAGCGAATGCCGAACACCACTAACACACGCCGCACTGAGACGTCGGACGACTACGCACGGCACAAGGCGGCTGCTAGTCGAGCGTTCTTGGAAGACCATTATCAAAGTCTTCTTGCCCGAACGCGCAACGGTGTCAGCGCTGCAGTCGGTCCGCGGCAGAAGGAGCCGTCTTTTGCTGATTTTCACCTCTTCAAGTGCATCGGCCGCGGTGCATTCGGTGAAGTTTTCGTGTGTAAATACAAGAGCGACAAGACCGACACCCTCTACGCCTTGAAACGGCTGCGCAAGTCGGACATGATCACGAAGAAGCAGGTGGTACACGTCCGCTCAGAAAAAGATGTCCTCGCCGAGGCGGCGGCGTCGAACCCGTGGGTAGTGCACCTGTACCGCAGCTTTCAGGACTCTCTGTACCTCTATATGGTGATGGAGTACATGCCGGGTGGCGATATGATTTCGTGGCTGTGCGAGAAAGGTATCTTCGATCTGGAGAGCACGCGCTTCTACATTGCCGAGCTCTGTGCTGCCGTGGCGAGCGTGCACAACATGGGCTTCGTCCACCGTGACATCAAACCCGACAATGTCCTCTTCGGCGAGTCTGGACACATAAAGCTGAGCGACTTTGGGCTCTCCAAACGCTTTGTGGAAAAGCGCGGCAGCCTCCTCGAGTACGACGACCAGGAGCCTTCCTCGAGCGGTATAAATACGTGGACAGACAACGTGAGCGCGTACGCGTCACAGAAGAACGCGCCGTCAGCGTCCCCCTCCGGGGACGGCGCCGGAGCCGGCATCGCACACGGCCGCGCTCGTGAGATGTTTCAATCAATTGTGGGCAGCCCCGGCTATATCGCGCCAGAAATCCTGCTGCGCAAGCCCTACGGTGTCGGCTGTGATTGGTGGTCGGTGGGCGTCATCATGTACGAAATGCTCTATGGCATCCCTCCGTTTTTCTCTCAGAACCCCAACTCAACATGCCTAAAAATAAAGAATTGGCGGGAGCACCTCACGTTTCCACCGCAACGACACATTCCTGAGGACGCAGTAGATTTTATGAAGCGCCTCATTTGTGCGCCAGAGGAGCGCATGACGTACGAAGAGATACGCAAGCATGCTTTCCTTCAGCCAATGGACATGGACGGGCTGCGCCAGCTGCAGGCGCCCTATGTGCCGGCCCTCTCGAATCGTCTGGACACCAAATACTTTCCCGAGATAAAAGAGTTGAGCGCACCAATGCAGCTGAGTGAGGAGCAGAAAGTACGGGAGGTCGACCCCCGCGGCGTGATGTTTGCCGACTTTCGCTTCAATTATGGCAGTGCTCAGGTCGGCCCGGAAAAATTGTAAAAAAAAACCAACGTAGATACATCACAAAACAATTTTTTTTTTTTACAAGGAGCGGGAGGGGGAGGGGCATGTGTCCTTCCGTCCCCTCACTCACCACCTCCTCCTCCATCCTTCGCCTTTCTCTTATAATATTGCTTCGCTTGTATTTGTACAGGTTTTTTAATCTGTAGCACCTTTGACACGGAGGGAAGAGAAGCGGGGATGGGGGGATGGACCCGCGCGGGCACACACACAAAAAAAAGAGGAACAGTGTGTGCCCTGAACACGCTGTAACACAGTGGGGTAGGTTGTGATGGAAAAAGGCGCACCCGTATGTCTCCCCGTGTGTGTGTGTGTGTGTCAAGTTGTGCGTGCTCGCTCCCCGTTTTTTCTTCCTTTCTCAAGTATAGTCTTCTTTCTCACGCTACACACGCGTGTGTTTTATCATGAGTCTCGCCTCTTCAACGGTACGGCATGAACAATGTCACTGTCCGCGTGCGGGGATGTCTCAAGGCCTCCTCCCTCCCTCCCTCGTGCCTATCGCCAGGAAGGCTGTCGTTCGCGTCCATCACGCGAATGATCTCCAGCGGCGCCTTTTTCAAAAAGCGAATTGTGAAAAAATCGCTTGAATTGATGGCACCCCTCAATCTCAACGGTGTCCAGCGCATCCACCACACACGCAGATGTCGGCTCTGCCTTACCATCCCTCCCTCCCTCCCCCCTCGCCCTCGCCCTCGCCCGCCCCCTCCCGCCGCCGCGCATCACGTCACCCAACCACAACCACACCGCGCAGGCACACACGGGCACAGCGTCTTTTTAATTGAAGCAGCCCACATCCCTTACCCATCACACAGATACACAGGACGGAGAGCGAATCCGTTTTTCTACACACGATATTACGAACTCACCAATATCTGGACAATGTCTCACCAGCATCACGCCAAGGTGACCGTCTTCACTCGGCTCGCTATGGCGCTGCTGGTGTTACTTATCGGATATACCCCACATACTGCCTCCGCAGCTGAGGCATCGCGGGTGGTGCAGCTCACCCCGGACACGTTCGACGCGTACGTTGGTGGGCCTGACAACTATACGTTTGTGCTGTACTGCGTCAAGTGGTCTCGCCAGTGCCAGACGGTGAATCGCCTGTGGGACCGTCTATCGATCAGTCAGTCGAAGAAGGAATTGCGGGACATATTCACTGCCGCGTACGTGGATGGAGACGAATACCCCGACTTGATGAGTCGGATGAACGTAAAAGGGTTTCCCACGATGATGTTCTACACCCCATTGCACGCGGAGGGACTGGAGTACAACGGGCCTCGCGAGTTGTACTTGCTGGATAGTTTTGTATTTCAATTTTCGTAGGACCCACATGTGTTTATCCAGGCTCCCATTTGCCTGCATATGCGTGGAGGACCTCATGACCTCACGTCCTATTCACACGCTTTCGTGCCTGCGCATCAGATGCCGGGACCGTCTGCGTGTGTATAACACCTTCATGTGCAAAGAAAAGCTATCCCCGTATATGTGACACAAGTTTTTTTTTTTGGAGGGAGGGAGGGGGGGGTAGATCAAAGAGAGGGTTCCAGAAAGTAGAGATGTGATGGCTCTCCGTGTTCATGGCACGCATCCTGGGGCCGTGTATGCATGTCGATCATCTTAATGCGCAGGGTGCCGGTCGACGATTGCCATCCTCTCTCTTTTCTTCTTCCTGGTCCGGGTGATATCGAAGCATTTTGCCTTTGCCTCTTCGACTGCGTGTACGCAATGGCCTGAACCTGCTCGGCTAGAGGGTCTCAAGTGAAATCCCTTCTTCCTCTCCCACTCCTCACACCCCCTTTTTCCTACTCTCGTCCGCCCCCCCCCCCCTTTTTTTTTGCCATGCTTGTTGCTCTCACGGCTCTACTCCCCTTCCCTCCCCTCATTACACACACGCTCTCTCACTCGTACACATTTGCAATGCTCGTGGCTGAAGGGTTTCATTTGCGAACTCCCTCCTTTGATTGCTCTCTATCGTCTCATCTTCAATGTCCTCCGACCTTTACCCCGTTGGTACGCGCCGTGGCGATGACGCTGGCAGCTGTGCCCGGGTGCCAGTATACTCAGCCAAACGCAAGCGATGCCGCATCCTCTGCTGCGTCACCCCGACAGCCACTGTGGAAACCTCAAAAAATGAGGAGCCCTACACCCACAATGACTTCTCCAAATCCACAGTGTGTATGGACTACCACATCCTCTCCCGTATTGAGGACGACGTCAAACGCGCAGAGATGCGACTGGAAAACCCCGATTCGGCGATACCGGACCGCGGCTACCCGTACGCGCAGGGACTATACGGCGCTGCAGAGAGGTACCACGCCATTCAGCTACCACCCTTCGGTGGCCATCTCCTCGCTGACAACATCCAGACAGCCATCACGCCACGGTCAACCCGCCCAAATCGTGGAAGTAGAGCCAACAGCCGCCACACGAGTCGCCCGGGCAGCTCTTCGCACACGCCCACTACCGTCCAGCGCTCTCGGACACCAGGCAGAAACCGTAATGGTCGACAAACCCCGGGCGTGGGACACCTGCCGCAGCTTCGGTATCCAAACGGAGATCGGATGGTGCCAGTCGACTCCGCGCGCAGGGCCCCGACACTGCTGAGAGACGACGACTACCGTGAGAGGAGCAGCGAAGCCGCCGGTGCTGGAATCCTTTACAGACGTGAAAGGATTTACTGACACCTTCAGGCCTGGAGGGAGAAATCAGACACCGTACAAAGCGGAGCGAACCCCAGCGCGAACGACGACACCAGCCGGTGGGGGGACTCATGACCCACCGCATGGGCTCCACACTCATTTGAGCGCCAAGACAAATAGAAAAGAGACAAAGATGAAGAGCACAAAAGAAGGCAAAGGAAGGCGATGTGCTCTTGTGCGGTGTGTAAGGGTTGGACGCGGGTGGGAGGGGGTTGAGCGAGGGAATGGGTTACGGTCGCCCCCACCTACCCACTTATCCCTCTGCTGCGGCCGCTGCTCTCCTCCCACCCACCCACCCCCACTCTCTCTTTCTTCCCCTTCTCGTTTCGCAAGAAATGTGATGGCGACTCCGCGGTCCTGTACAACCCGCCCTGCGACCCCTCACGCAGGCACGCATACACACACGACAGGGAATCCTCCGCCTCTCGAAGAAAGCCGACGCACACGTGTGTGTGTGTGTGTGTGTGTGTGTGTGTGCGAGTGAGTGTCTGTGTATGGCTTTTCGTGTGCTTACTCGTTTTTTTTTTGTTGCCTCCAGCGTAGCAACTCCGTCAGAAGTCTTGGTAGGTGTGGTGCTGCAGACCACTCATTCGTTACCCCTCTCTCCCCACCCACTCCTCCACTCTTTCCCTCGCTTGACTGTTTGAAAGATCGACGGCTGGTGCTGTCGAGGTTACGTTTGGTGGCCAAATCGATTTTTGATTCCTTCACTGCTTTCCCATGTGTTCGATATGATAATATTTCTTTCCTTCTTCTTTGTTTGCATCGGTGTGCAGCAGCGTCACGCCACCTCCTACATCACGCGTCACATTTAACTCATGTAGGCCCGTGAGCGTGAGATCGGAAGAGGAGGAGGAGAAAGAGCAGCAGCAGAAGGATGTGTTGGTTCTCCAATTGGACGCCAACTGTCACGCCACCCTGTTCGCACGCCTCCTCCTCTTCCTTTTCTTTGTAGGACGGTGAGGGTGACTGAGTGATGCAGGTAATGAGAGTGCCTATGGGAGGTATCACTGTGTGTGTGTGTGTGTATGGACGCCGAAAAGCCCATGTCCTGCCTCCTGTTTACCTCTCCCCTTTTTCTCTGCTTTTTTTTTATGGGTGCCCCTGCCCCTGTGCCTCTACAGAAAGAATGGGATGGGTAGAGGATGAAAAGGGAGGCCATTATATATATACTCATATTTAGGTTTGTTTGCGTGCGTGTGTGTGTGTGTGGAAGGACTCGCACTCCCCCCCCCCACACACACACACAGCTCGCCTTGTGCTGTTTCACATTGCCCCTATGCGCTCTCACGGACGCGCAGCCATGCGCGCGCTCATTTTCCATCGTTTCTTTTTTTTTTCTCTCATGCTTCTCTTTCAACATTCTTTCCCCCCCCCCAGACACACACACAGCGACCTCTCACCCCCTATTCGACAAGCTTTGTGTCGATATGTCCGCTGGTATGCGTACCTGTGCTTCAACCTGCGCTTTTGGATGAGATTTCTTCCTCTGTAATCGTATGTCGTATAGGTCCCTGAGTCACCCACCTCCCCTCTTTGTTTCTCTCCGCGCCTCACTCCCAGGCCCATCGGTCGCTTTGCGGAGTGCGGGTGCGCCTTAGAAATATGCTGCTCTATCACAGACGCGGACGGGGATCGGTTGCATACCGAGCAGCCACATGTTTTCTGCCTCTGCATCAGCCCATCCACCCCCTCCTCGCCTTCTCTCCTCCCCCCCCTGTGGGGTGACACACACACACACCGAGGCACTCGCTCTCGTTCCGAGTATGTACTCCCGTACTGTTGACGCAACATCAACAAAATTGATTTCTTCGTTTCCCATCTCTCTTCCTTCACTCGTTCATTTGTCGCTCTCAAAGACGCGCGCTTCAACTCCCACTTCTTCCCTCCCCCCCCCCGCCTCAACTCCCTCTCCCCGCTCTCACATACATTGAATAACGTTAACATAGACAATAGTACACGTGCGAAGGGGGGTCCCAGTAGCTCTCGTCGCTCCCCTACCCCATTCTCCCCCCCCCTCCCCTTTCTCCTCCTCACCCACCCTCCCCCCCACCCCCTTACTCATAAACAACCACTGTTACCGTCCACATAGAGATATCAACCCGCATAGACTGTAAACAGCAGCAACTGGCAGCCCAGCCACACCGGCCATCAGCACCACCGTCATTTGGCGAGAAACCGCATCCTGAAAATATCATGTTTGCGTCTCCTTACGCGGACCAGGATGAAGAGCGCACACAGGTGGGGTGCACACCTCCGCGTGTGGCAGACGGTGCTGCTCGCATCCTCGTCCCAGACAGTGATAACGACGACAGTCTTGGTCTCCCATTATCGCAGGAACAGCCATCCAATGTCTATGTGCCGGCGGCGCGCGCCTTCTCGAAGCGAGCAGCGCGATGTGCAGCAGCCTTGCTGGAGCACCATGATGCCGCCACCGCCTCGTCCCCCTCCTCCCCTGCGCACAAGCAGAAGTGCATCCAGCAACTCGGTCGTCTTGGTGGCGCCTACCGCTCTCTTGCCCACGGGAAGGCCGTAACGATCTGGGTGCGCTATCAAGACCTCAACGCCCGCGTGATCCGCGAGACCGAAGCGTTCTTTGAGGAACACATGGCCGACTACCTTGCCCACCCGCACGTGACGCGCAAGAACGGCGCCCCGTCAGCGGCGCTGAAGACCATCTTTAGCTGTAGTGTCCAGGGAAACCCACCAGAGGCTCTAGTCGGCTGTCGTGCTCCGCTTCTATCTAGCGCATCCCCAACGTATCCCACGCATGCTACACCCCACAGCGGCGATGCCCTTGGCGAGGACACAACGCATCCGCCGGCAGGCTACGCCATCTCGCGAGGGGAGCAGTGCGCCCTGTCACTGCTGCTTATGGAAGACACACCAGAAGAAAAACAAGCGTCGAGTCCGTTGCCAACGTTTTCAGGGCTCCACACATCAAAGAGAGGCAGTCCACGCGTGGGTCTGAGCGAGTCCCTGCGTGACTCAACTTCCCACAGTAGTTTCCTCTCTGACACACACGCCACAGTGCCGTTCTGGGTGTACGAAGATGACTCTGACGACTCGGTGCGCAGCCCTCCATCCCCGGCAGCGCACCGCGGTGGTGGTGCGAGCGCGGCAAAGCGATTTCGTAAGCGTGGCCGCAGCGATACCACTGGAGCCTGGCCCCAATACTCGAAGGGGCAACGAGGAGAGACGTGCACGGCAAGGGCACTCGTATTTGACGATGAGCTCAGCTCGTTGTCTTCCCCACAGAACGCGGCAACTCGTGAGGAGAAGGTTCTCGCGCACCGCGACCTCTCAGCACTGGCATCGATGTCCGCCACACTCATAGAACTCCAGAACCAACGCGCGCAGTGGGACATGCTTCGTCAGCAGTCCCTCTTCACCCCATTTTAACCACATACCGTGTCCGCACGGGTGGGGTAAAAGGAAGGTACGGAGGAAGCACTGCGGTGTTACATGAATCAGATAAAGAGATCCAAGAACGCGTCAAAGGTAGAAAAAAAAAATCGCTGCAATGGACCTGATTTCCTCGGCCACCGGTGTCCGCTGTTGTGAGGCCCCCCCCACACACACACACACAGACACACAGACACACACACCCTCTCTCCCTCTACTATCTCCTACTAGTGAATCCCCCCCTCCCCCCCCCCCATCCCCCTTTTTCCGGTACTCTTTCCTTTGCCGTGGGTCACACCTGCTCGAATGTAAACACCCACACGTGAGCGTATACACTACACGGCAGAAGAGCAGAACGGTGCGCCTTGCAGCCGAGATGTCGACATCAACCACAGCGCAGGCGCAGCCTCTGAATCTCTTCAACTACTCCCTTCGACTTACAAACAAAGTTGGCGAAGACAACGCCCAGACAGACACCCTTTACAACAGGGCAGTCCCCGACTCACCAGGCACCGATACTATCGCAGCAGCAACACCAGCAGCCGGTGAGCCGCGACTGTACTTCACTGGAAATGGATCGTCCGCTAACCTGACAGCACTGCAGCGCTATCTGGACCATGAGGAGGCTGACAAAACATCTCCGCTACTGCGGGTGTTGCAGCTAGCGCCGCAGTCGCCAACTTTGAACACTCAGCCTCTCGTGTACGTGGAACAGAATAGCCTAAAGCCGGTGCCGTTGCCGGAAGACGCGACTATGCGCCGTGACGCGGTTCTGACCACCTGTACCAATGTCTGCACGGAGGGAGCCACTCCACCACGAGGGCGCCATGCACCCGTCGAGGCCGCTCTGTGTGTCTTTCAGGACTTCATGAGTGCACCCGCTACGCCCATGGCCAGTGAAGCGCCCTTCTGGGAGTTTCTTTGCAGCACTCTGCGACATTACGCGAGTGATTTCTACTGCAGCGCCGCTAAGGTGCAGCTGCAGGGCATCATCGTGCCCACATTCGAGACGCGGAAGAGGACGGTGTACAATCGAGACATCTTTGCGCACTACGTCGAGGAGGAAGAGAAGACTGAGAAACAGCAGGAGTGCAACAACGCGACCAACAAGCGCACGACAGGGAGGAAAGTGTGCGTGAAAAGCAAAGACGCGCTCCTGGGCGTCATGGAGTATCTTAGGAGCCACTGGCCTCTCTTCGAAAGTGAACTCGGTCCCTCCCATTTGGTGATGAACGCAAAGTGGACCTCGAATTCCACCGATATGTGTGCCTCGGACCACTCGGAGCGACCAGCTGCAAAACCTGCTGGTGCGCTGCGGCAGTCTGCATGCTTCGTGTGGCTCCAAAACGACACTGTGAAAGATGAACGGGATGGTGTCTACGCGGATGCCGCGCTCGAAGCCCTTCTCGACGAGCTCTCTCTCGCCGCTGCATCGATCAGCACGCCATCTGAAGCGGCCGCTGTTCTTCAAGAGGAGGCCATCAGCGCCTTTTTCGAGCAGTGCCGCCTCACGCACATCCTGAAGAGAGTGATTTGCAGTCGCTTCGAAAGTGTCGTGCTGCGACGCAAAGCTCTGTTTCACTGGGTACTCTCATTACCTCCACACGCTCGACTGAGCACATCTGCCGCTGGTACCGCCGTCACCGCGGTGCGCTTCAATGACCACCCCGCAGTCTCGCAGGCGGTGTGGAGCGCCATCGAGATGCTCGTCCACTGGCAGCAGTTGGCTGACTTCGTCTATATGCTTGCAAGGGATGCACTAAAGCGTCGCTTCATCAAAGAGGACGGGCGGGCTCGGCGGTTCGTCTCTGCCCCGCCGAGGTTTCCGCGCCACCGCCGCATCATCCAACAGAGTGGCCTCTATTTCAACAGCCCACGCGGTGGGTGTGTCCTCGACCATCATCGCGGAAAGGTGAATGTCTCTCAGCTGTACGGCACTGGCGAGCAGCGTAGCGTGACCAGCAGCCCCAGCGCCACCCCAGGAGAGTCCCTCGCCGTGTCATCTGGGCTCTTCCAAAGCACACGGAGCACCACTGTAACCCCCTTCAGCAACTTATCTATCCTAGACGGTGAAGAAACGTTTGGCAGCTCTCCAAGGCTTGCGAGGAACGTTATTACGCGAATCCCTCAGAAGCAGACCAGAGTTCACTCCGTCCAGTGACGTCACGTTAACCAAGTGCGAAAGCATTCCCCCCCCCCCCCCCCCCCACACACACACAGCGGGTTCGTTCGTATAAATATTTATATATATATATATATGTCTGAGTGTCTATGTGCTCTCGTTACATTTTACACTTTTGCTATCTTAGTTTGAGATGATTTACGCGCATGTCTTCTGACAGACTCGCTTGTCATCACCACCCCAGCCCGGATTGACCGGGGAGGGCGTGAGCTCCTCAGCATGAGGGATAAGAAGGGTATCTAGTACTGCCTCCCTCCCTCCCTCCCTCCCTCCTCCCCCCCCTCGCTGAGCAGTCGGAACAGACCGGCGACAGTGAACACCTTCGCGTCATTCAGATTTATAAACCACATGCAAATGTGACTCAAACGTGTCTCGCACAGCTTTCGCTGTCTCATCCTTCCCGGTAGGAAACCCTGTGTCCCTCGAGGAATGCACTACGTAACCACTGACATCCTAGAAGTGGCTGTGAGGCGACCTGCACAGCGGAGGTGAAAAGACGGAGTCGGTCCATGGCTGCAACACCTGAGCCCACAGCCGCATTGAATCCACACGTAGTGTGATCTGAGAGCGCCACCGGGCAGGCGAACGTCGTGCTATACATTTCCTTCGTGTGTGTGTGTGTGTGTTTTCTGAAAGGGGTGACGAGGCGTGGGGTGGTCATTTGTGCTCCTCACATACCCTTCACGTGATGTAAATTTTACGCGGTGTGGGGAGGGGGAAGGGGGAGCCGTGAGATGCCGCCTTGGTTGCGCCTGAGTGCCGTGACTTCCCGCCGCGTCTCTTCCCACGCCCCCTCCCCCCACTTTTTCCTTCCTCCCCCCCCCCCCCACTCAACTTTCTTTTCCTACATGAAATCATACCCGTTCTCTTAATATGTCCGTCATCCCCCAACTCCTCGTCGCTCCGCATGGCGGGCCATATCTAACACCCCTCTCCCCCCAAAGCGGGTGCCCAGCTTTTTTTTTTGGGGGGGGGAGGGTTGCGCGGTGGGTACGCCTGAATCGATCACCCCGCTTCACAGGGAAAGGGGGGTTAAGTGCGCACTGCTCTCTCTCTGTCTGTCTGTCTCGCGCGCGCGCGCGCGAGCGCGAGTGTGTGTGTGTGTGTGTGTGTGTGTGTGGCTGAGAAAGAAGAAAGGAGAGCGTATATGTGTGTATGTATATACATGGTGCACAAACACGTACTAGGATGACCTTCACCCGACCTCTTCAAAATTATCTCTGCTTTTCCTTCTTTTTGAATTTTCTTCTCGTCAACGTACGCTCGTGTAGTGTAATAATCGCACTTCGCTGCTTCGATCCCTCCCATTCCCCCCCCCCCTTTTGTGACTCAACCGCGCGGCGCTTGTATGCTAGAAGTGCTCCCGTCCTCCTGGTGAGTGTGTGCCCCGCAGTCACGAAGTGAGGTGATCTAATCGCCCAAACATATCCCCCGACCTCTGCGATAGTGAATGCCCATGGCACGCGAATAGGGGAGGGGGAGGGGGTGAAAAATGGCCAAGGCACACGCCACACGGCCATGCTTGCGCTCTGCCGAATCCTCTGTATGAAAGCATTGCTGAGCAGAGACCCACCTCTGCCGCCCCCCTCTCCAAACGCCAATCTCGTCACCACGCGCTCGCCAAACCGTCCAACTCTCATTCCTTCACCTTTTCTCATCCTCCTCTTTTTTTTTTTTGTGTGTGTGTGTGTGGTTGAGCTGGATGAAAAAGTCGCTCGGTACTGTCGCTCCGGACTCCCCCTCCCGTCCCCCCCCCCAAAAAAAAAAGGAAATACACGTACGGGCGGGAAAACCCCTCGTCGGGAGGGACGTCAGCCGACCTGCACGCTGTCTCTTTCGACAGACACGCACGTATTTATATCAATATATATACACACACATATATATATACGGTAAAACAGTTATTCTGTGTCGGCGACGCGGCTTCGTACATGCATCTTCTCGCTGTGGGGAGTGTGCGTGAGAACCCGCCGTGTAAGGGGGGGGGTCGTGAACGTGCGGTGTATAGGTGACTCCTTCCCTTCTTGCCTTCCCCCAACTCGCACCTCCAAAGCCACCAGCGATGACGCTCACGCTGACCGCTGTGGTGTGCCCCAACTACACAGAGAGCGGCGATGTGGCACTTACAGACGGCGTGAATCTCCTTGATCTCCACATGTGGAGCCATGCAGAGCCGTTGGAGACATCAATTACAAATATCTCCGCATCCGACGTTGCCAAAGAGTTGTACCTACGCGCATCGCAGACACAACTCACACAAACCGCGCAGAAGAACACCTTGTGTTTCCGATACGGCCCACGTCCACCAGATCACCTGAACAGCTTTCTTTTCCACGAGCGCGGTTGCTGCACCGAATGCAAAGGAAGCAACGCACCGCCAGTGGCAGAGGTGCCGCTAGGGTGTACGTTGCCGTCTCTCATCCTCCCCTCATCCTCTTCCGTTGACCTGCTGGCTGATGTAAGCGGTCAAACCAATGCGCACGACAGCCTCTTTGCTCTCTGGCTCTGGGAACTGCTCTCGGAACCCAATAACACCGTCACTGTGACAGCACTGCTTCTCTTTGTGGAGGGCACCACGGTCGATTTGTTAACGGGCAGCGAACTGCACACACCCTTCAAAGTGGACATCGGCACAGTCAAGCAGCTTCGCAATCACGAGGACGCCCTCGCTTTTTTGCATGCGTGCGAGGCGAGGATTCGCCACAGCGCCGCCACGTGTCCGCGATGCCCATACCACGTGTGTATCACTGTATATGTCGGCACTGACGGTGACCGAGATGGAAAGAGCGCGGTTACATTTCTTGACGTTGCCTCCACGGCGCTGGAGAGTGAAGATGCCAACGCACAGGTGCGCCTTCAGCAACAGCTGACTCTCTTCGCTCGGCAGTTGGGCATCGAGGCGGCCACAACGACTACGCCCTCCCCTACTTCGCTGACGCTCAACGCGGCGGACCAGCGCTGGCTTGATCTTCTGCAATCCCGCCAACTCTCCCGCGCACGCCTCTTAGGACTCGTCTGTGTCGGGTGCGAGGCTTGGCAGGGTTTCTTTCGCTGCGCAGGCGTGCACGGGGATGGCCACGACCGTCTCACTCTCGCCCGCGCCCT
Organism: Porcisia hertigi; assembly: GCF_017918235.1. Lineage (NCBI taxonomy): Eukaryota > Euglenozoa > Kinetoplastea > Trypanosomatida > Trypanosomatidae > Porcisia > Porcisia hertigi. Next base: position 495,937 of record NC_090565.1, read on the forward strand.
CTGTCAACGCGAGCTTTCGGGAACCGCAAACAAAAGTCCGTTGCACCCCCAATTGCCACAACCGCCCCCAACACAGGAGCGTGCAACTCCGCAACGTGCGAAGCCGGCCAACACCGCACCTTGGATCGTGCCGGACCCCCTGCCCAATTTGCAGCTCAGTGGGAGGCGCTCGCAGCAAAACGACGAGAAATCCTCCCATCTTAAGCACATCGCGTCGGTGCGATTTGGCTCCGACGCACTGGAGGCCAGTGCACACCATTCAGACAAGTGGCACGTTGTCTCTGGGGCCGCTACTCACCGCGACCGCTTTGGTCGCTTGCTGAAGCATATCGAGTGCGAGGAGCACCACGCGCGGCTTGTCCTGAGCGGCGCGGAGCAGAGGGCCAGGAGGTTGGCAGAGATACGCTGGGTCCTTCGTGCCCGCCCACCGGGCAAGTGTATCGAGGCCGTGCTGCGATGGCTCGAAAATCACGTGGATCGGAAAAGTCGGCCTGAGCCGCTTTTGCTTGATTATTCCGCCTCGTCTTGCCACTCACGGCCGCGATTGGGTACTACCCAGCCTCTCCTTTCCATCAACCGACCCCCCGCAAGGACGGCGCAACGGCTGCCTACCTTGGCGCTGCCCGCACTCCCGTCTCACCGGCCCTCAGAAGCCCACCTCCATTCATCGCGCATCGAGTCACAATTGCTCTGCTGCACAACCGGCTCAACACCGAAGCGCCGAGGCGGTCCGCAAGCGCACTCCGCCTCACCGCGTGCAGGCGCGCAAACGTATACCGTTGTCGGACTCAAACGGCGTTACCAAGCGCCCCACCTCACTAATATGGACCTCACCCCCGTCCGTCGGCGCTCTGCGACCGAGGTGGCGCTACTCGTGCGCCAGCGCGCTGTCGACCGTATGTCCTCACCTCCCCACTCACCGCGCAAGGGTGAGATAATGCGACTCTACCCCCTCGTCCAAGCGTTCCACATCAAGATCACTGAGCAAGACACTATGATGGCAGAAGAGCTCATGATGCGCAGTCGCATTGAGCACAGGGAGAAGAATCGTCGCCAGGCTTTGAGCGCTGCGAGCGCCGCCTCATTGCAAAGGTCACTCGCGCTTTGGCCGTCTGAGAGTCGAGCTGAGCAGCTGAGCATACCGCGCCCCATCCGGCGATGCTCTGTGCAGCCGCCTTCTCGGCGCATATTCTTCACGTGTTAGAGAAAAAGACGCCAGACCGTATATTAGCGGGCGCCATCGAAGGCACGTAACCTGAACCCCCATCCCCCTCCCTCGAATGACCCGCATCGATGGACGATAACGGCGGCGGCACTTCAGGTCACACGTACAGAGGCGAACATTAAGGCGGATAATCCCCACACATGCACCGACATGAGTTTTCCTCCCCATTCCCCTCCCAGACAGCGTAGACGCCCGCGCCACCCACGGCATAGGCACAATCTCAAGGCAACTCAAAACCATCTCACCAGGCTCCTCAGGCTCTCTGTGAAATGGGGGGAGTCTGTGCCACCGCGACGGATGCACCACGGTGCAACTGACAACACTAAAGTGGTGGTGAAGGCGGCCCACTAGATGAGTGGGCGGAGTGCGAGGAAGAGGAGACGGCGCTTTAATGCACACGAGTCTGCCTTTGCGGCAGCGCATGTGTAACCACATCGCGTGTGTGTGCGCGTGTATAGATGTGCGGGAGGTGGGGTATCACGGGACAGACTCGATAGAAACCTGCTGCCTCGATCGCTATGAATCTGCCCCCCACCCCACCCCACCCCACCCCCCCCTCCTCCGCAGATGTCACCTTCGTCGATGCTGTGTCGAGGCCGCACACTATTCTTGGGGAGTGTGTGCGTTGGCCAGTAGACACACCCACCCGTCGATGCAAAAAGTGTTACTATGTAAACGGAAAGGAGCGCCGGACCTTGTTGTATCTCTCCCCCATCAGTCTCAGGCGTGATCCCCCCTCTCCCGCCCCCCCCCCTCTCCCCCAAATCTGTTCCCATTATTTGCAGTTGCACAGATATTCACCGACACGGAAAGAAGCAATTTTGTGCACACTAACACCATATCGTTCTCCCTCGTGGATATATATATATATATATTATGTTCTTAATGCCTGATGTCACCATACCACGCCTGCGACTACATAACCCAACGATCACGTGTACAGCGATGACGATGTACCGCGCAATCTCTGCGCTCACAACTAGACGTGGTTCCCTCGTCCTTCATATCCACCCCCCCCCTCCCCACAGTACGCCCCCCTTCCGCCCCGACTGGGAAAACCTCCACTCGTGCGTGAGGGGAAGAGGGCCCTGCCGGACTCGTCTCTATGGACGACAGGGGCAGGGTGGGACACGCAATGGCCGTCTACTTTCGCTCTTCTCCACCGACTTTTTTTTTCTCCATCCCCCCCACCCCGTTTCTCAAAGTGCGCTGATCGGCCCTGCCAGCCCACCCCACTCTCACGCTACCGGCAACGTGCTGACCAAAGATGAAACGGCTTATCGAGTGTTTGCAGCGCTTCTCATCGACATCGTCGGAGCACGTGGAGCTGTTCAGCAGGATTACGCTGAGAGACTTGGGCTGGTACGTCAGCGAGGAAGAAGCGATGCGATACGTGGAGGAGAAGGCCTACCCCATCGCAGAGCACATCTTTCGGCTTGAGAACGCACTGCACCAGCGCAGCCTCAGCTTCGGGATGTCGCCGGTCTCCCCCGTGGCATGGAAGTCGTCAGGTGATGACATCCTCGGCTGCTCAACGCTCTACCAAGACGAGGCCGTCACCCTGTGCTGGTTCGTAATACCGCCTGGAAAATCCCTGCCGCTGCACGATCACCCAGGGATGACGGTGTGGCAGCGCGTCATGCACGGCCGGCTGCATCTCTGCACCATCGCTGGAGAAGTCAGCACCGGCGCCGCTGATGCGCCGATCAACGGCACTGTAATCTTCGACGGTGAGGTAAACGGCGTAGGGACTGCGATACCAGTGTCAGACGTTGTGGAGTTCAAGCCGGCAGTCAGCGACGGCAGTGGTATGCTGCACGAGATCCGAAACATCGATGCAGAGCAACCTGCTTTGTTTGTAGATATCATTTCCCCTCCATACGAGCAAGCACCATCCAAGATTCTCTGTAGCTATTACATTGCCGATCCCCTTGATACTACTGCCACGCTGCTGCCCTTTATCGCGGCGGACTGTGGTGTACGCCATCAGCTGAAGGCAGGTGACAGAGTGCGCCTGTACCCCCGCAGCAATTACAACGGCCCCGCCATGAATGCATTCGTGCGCATCGAGTAGGGCAGAGAGGTGGAATAAGGTGGTGTGGCTCCGAATAAGCGCCATGGACCGCACACACGTCTGCTTTTTAGCACTGGATATGCCACTTGCCCACTGCACCGGACTCACCCGCTTTCCCTCCCTCCTCCCTCCCTCCCTCCCCTCCCCCCCCCCCTGTCGTACTCACCATACAAATGACTCTGAGCAACAACTCTATACGCACCATGGAAATTTATGGGAGCATAAAAGACAACGTGAGACACATGGCGGGGGAAGCGGTGTGCAAGCCCCCAACAAGCAGTGCATTCACACACACACACACACATCATGCGCACAGCCCCCTTTCATCCCGCATTATCATGCGGTCCACACTCCTGAGAACTCCCATTCCTTCGTCCCGCGCGCCCCCACCCCTCCTTCCTTCTGTGCACACACACGCACACACACACGCTCCTCGTACCAGGTACCCCCAACGTCAACCTTAGAACCTCGACAAGTAGCATTACCCGTCAAGGTGAGAGTCTCAGTCACTGTCGCGGCGAGCGAGAAGATCCACTGCCCACGCATCGTTTTCTTGGCCCTCGCCCCTCTTCTCAATGCTGCGGCGTAGCTCGAGTTCCTTGGCACCGTTGTCGGCAGCCGTGCAAGCGAATGAGGTGATTGTCTCTGGTGGAGGCCTTATCGGGGCCGCCATGATGGCCGCTTTGCAGCAACTGCGCAACCATCTTTGCAATAGTAGTGCCGACCAGGGAAGCACGGGTACCGCGTCGCTTCTGTCCTCACAGCTAGCCCGCCTAATGATGCTAGATTCGGGGAAGCGACAAGTCTACGAAGCTGCCAACATGATGCATACGCTTCGCACAGTCAGCATCACGCCAGTGGCGAGCAAGATCATCGACAATCTCGGCGCGTGGAGCCGCCTCACCACCAAGCACCCATACTACCGCATCGCCGTGCGCCACGAACAGGTCAACAGTCCCTTTCTCGGCACAGGCGATCGCTCCTCATCTTTCTTCATGACCAGTGTCCTGGGTAACGGGACTAGCTCTGATCCCCTTTTGGAGTTTACCGATCTGCGCAAGCCGATTGGCTTCATGTGCTTCAACGCAGAGCTCGGTAGCTGCATGATGGACGTGGTAGAAGCTCAACAGCGCGAGCTCAGTGACGCCGACATCACTCATGATACGCTTTGCTTTGGGGCGCACCTTGAGGAAGTGCAGATACCGAGCCAAGGGACTTTAGATGGGCCCTGGGGATCAGCAAAACTCGTCACAGGCGAGACCAGCACCGACACCTCGTTTGGCCTCCTCCTCGGCTGCGAGGGTCGCGGCAGCCCACTTCGCGACGTCCTCTCCACGCCGTCGCTGCAGCACGACTACGCCCAGACGGCGTTTGTGTGCAATGTACGCCTGGAAAAAACACACGACGGCAACGTGTGCAGCTTTCAGAATTTCTTTCGTGATGGAAAAATCATTGCGATGTTGCCAACCTCACAGGACACCGCAAATATTGTGTTCAGCACCACGCCACAACATGCAAACGCGCTGCTGGCGAGCACCCAAGAGGGTCTTACGGCGGAGTTGAACGGCCGCCTCTGCGCGTTCGCCCCCAATGACATACCGAGGATCCTCGAAGTGCCGCAGACAACCACCCGAGACGGGAAGGTGCGTCGCGCACAGGGAACCTTCCCGCTGAAGCTAAACCTTGCAACCGTGCCGTACGCACCGCGAGCGATCCTACTAGGTGACGCGGCTCACGGCATTCACCCGTTTGCCGGACAAGGCCTTAACCTCGGCATCTACGACATCTGTGCCCTCACCTCAGTCCTGGAGCAGGCGATCCGTAGTGGTCAGGACATCGGCAGTAGCATCGCAGTGGGACAGGCATTCGCTGGTTACATGCTCAGTCACACGGCACCTGTAATTACGGGCATGGAGGCGATCAAGAAGCTCACGTATGGAACTCCCGGACTGGCGTCGATTGGAATGAAGGCGCTGAACAATATCCCAGTCGTCTCCACGCTGGCCAGGGATGCCATTCTACAAGTATCCTCTGGTGCCTTATTTGCCTCGCAACACAGTCACTGCTTCCTTCTTCAGTAGTAGTACCCCCTTCCCTGTGTGATCCTCGCCCCCCCCCCCACACACACACACGATGTGGTTACACACGCGCTGGCGCAAAGGCAGACTCGTGTGCATTAGAGCGCCGTCTCCTCTTCCTCGCACCCCGCCCACTCATCTAGTGGGCCGCCTTCACCACCACTTTAGTGTTGTCAGTTGCACCGTGGTGCATCCGTCGCGGTGGCACAGACTCCCCCCATTTCACAGAGAGCCTGAGGAGCCTGGTGAGATGGTTTTGAGTTGCCTTGAGATTGTGCCTATGCCGTGGGTGGCGCGGGCGTGTACGCTGTCTGGGAGGGGAATGGGGAGGAAAACTCATGTCGGTGCATGTGTGGGGATTATCGTGGGGATTATAGTTGTGAGGATCTTTGATGATGATGGTGGTGTGTACTCCCTTACCTGCATGCATATCTCCTCCCCCCCCCTCCCCGTCTCTGTCATCACAGCATTTGAAGCGTAAAGTGGAAGCCATTGTAGCAAAAAAAAAAGCATGAACATAAAAAAAAAGACGAAACCATTTACAGGCATCAAAGACTCAACCATCACAGAAATCAAGTCTGTCTGACAAGCACGACATGATCTGCGCCTCTTCCTCTTTCTGTGTTGTCACGACGACGCCACATCAACTCTCGCCAATCCGCTTCCCCTGTTCTTTTTATCCTCTGCCCTCCCCCCTTTCCTCACTCGCCACTCCGGTTCTCCGTTTGTCGACGGTGTTGACAGTGGCGTCAGCCCGCCTAACCACACACACACACACATCCAGAGAACAACCCCCCCCACCACCACCACCTTTGCATACACACACCATGGCCACAACTGCCGAAGACGGCCGTGTCGCCTACGAAGCGCTCACAAGTGCACAAAAGGCTGAGCTCGCTACTTGGGTGCGATGTGAGTTAGATAGCACAACAAGCGTCTCACCGTGGCGGCGGAGCGTGCAGGAAATGATCCATGAGGTCATGGCCCGCCGAGCCTCGTCAGGTGCATCACTCGACGCCAGCGAGATCATCAACGAAATCATGCCACGTGTCCGCTCTGCTATCCCACCAGGAGTGCGCGAGGGCCTCTTCCGCCGTGTGACAGCACAGCTGTACTCGTAGAACACGCCGGCGATGCCCACGTACATGCTCAGATGACTGCATACGATTGATTGATTGATGGGGCAGGAGTCGCCCCCAAGTGACGTCATTGGTACTTCACTAAGTCAAGTCACACCTGACAAGAAACATAGCAAACGTTCGTCGGTGTCGCACGCAGCCATAGAAACCCAGACAAAGTAAGCTACAAGCACTTCTCCTATTTTTTTTAGCTTAACCGCGCGCTCTCCTTTCCAAATCTTTGGTCTGCCGACGACTCTGGCACATGGCGACTCTCACGCGGCTATCAGCGCCCCTTTCTCTCTCTGTCACTGCACATCAATCTCTACACACATACTCATATGTATATGCACGCGGCTCTCTTTCCCTTACGTCTCTTCCTTTCTCCCTCGCTCTCCATCTGGCTGTCCCCGAGCGCCGCTGGCGACCATGCGCACTCGGGCAGTTGCATGAACACCTGCGTCATCTATTATCACCTCTGTTCTCTTTCGCGCAGCTCTTTTGAATGCAGAGGTGGCACCCTCGTTATCTCACTTCGTGGCGCCGTGAAATAAGTCTGTGTGTGTGTGTGTGTGTGTGTGTGTGTGTGTCTGTGTCTCTCAGAGTGGGCAGTGTGACGCAGTCAGGTTCTCTCCCCCTCCATTTATCTGATGGCGTCGACATCGGGCACGGAGATAGCGAAGCGCATCCGTGAGGGAAATCAGAAGCGCAAGGAAAAGGAGCGTAAGAAGCAACAGCTGGAGCAGGAGTACCTCGAGGGCATCGCTAATACACTGAACGAGGACCAACAGAATCGAAGCGCGACGCGGTTCCTCCCGAGTATCCTCATCTGCCTTCTATTCGTGAGCCTCCCGCTCTCTGAGCAGGTGGTTGACTGGTGTCTAGTGGGCATCTTCTGTCTCCTGAACACGCTTCTTGCATGCATCTTCACGAACCCATCGGAGTGGGGGAACATCGCCTCCACTGTTCTCGTCAACTTTCTCCTCGTTCGCTTCTCGACGGAAATCTATAGCATTCCCCAGCGACTGAGACAGGTGTCGCCTTTCCTTCTTGCGGTTTACGTCACGACAAATGTGCTCATTGGCGCGGCGGCATACTTCCTGTACGTGAGCCCGCGCCTCCTTCGCTTCTTGCGCAGCTGCGTTGTGAAACGGAGGGAGAAGTCGTCGTCTGCTAAGCACAAAAACCACCATTCGAACGAGCATGACGTGCTGGAGGCGTTCGCGATGCGAAAGGCGGAAGCCGAACGACTTGACATTTTGCTGTGTCTGCTGTTGCTGTTTAACCTGGCCTTACTAATCTACCTTGACGTCATCCCCCTTCATCTGGTCCTGCAGAATGGGCTTAACGTGTTTCGACTACTCCAATAGAGAGAGAGAGAGCTCCTCCTGCCCACGGCGCGTACGTTCTGGCGTCTATGCAGCTGTGCGAGTCGTTACGTCTATGGGCTGGCACTTTACACTGCGATGAGCTCCCATTTGTGTTTTTATCAATTTTCGCCTCCGGCGTCTCCTCCGGGTTTAGTCCCTCACTGTGCTCGATGTCGCTATCATGTGCTGCCTTTCCTACCCACGCAGTTTCTCGACCGCGTGCCGCCCGCCTCTACATCACGGGATGTAACGGCCCCAGTGAACCGAAGTACCCTACTCTGGAGTTTGTATTATTAAACATCCGCTTGCTGAGAAGGTGAATACCACTCGTGTGTGTGTGTGTGTGGATGTGCATGTGCATGCGCACATCGATTAGGCGCTTTGTTCACAGTGGACCAGTGCACCAAAGCAAACTAGATGGGGGAGGGAACGGCATCGGAGATCCCCAGACGACTTGGCTGTTCCCTCAAACATTTTATATGTTCCCCGTTTCGTTCCAACGCCTAATATGCACACACGCGCCCACATTTCTCTCCCCCATCCCCCACCCCCCTCTTCGTGTAATTCTCCAAGTCCCCTCATTTCCACCACAAACACGTTTGTTTTCCTGGCTATCCCTGCTGACCTTATAGTTTGCTGTCTATGCACCCCCGCAACCTTCTATTTCACAGGGATATCGCATCAGTCTCCCACCAACACGCCTCGAACTGATTTGCCTTTGGCCCTTTTCCACTTCCGGCTTCGAACGAAAAAAAAAAAGATGGGGCGACGTCATCGAAAAAAGGGCGGGGGTAAAGGCCACAGCGGCAACGGCACAGAAGCCAATGACACCCCACCACATAACTCGACCCCCGTGCAGACTCCAACGCCAAATATCGACGATGCTGTAGGGAGAAATACAAGATGTGCCGCAGCAGAGGCGGAGGCTACGATAACAGATCCGATAAACACCATGACACCTGCAGAGCCCATGCAGAGGACAGCAGATGCACTGAGCCCCACAGACGCTGTGGCCGCTATCAACGCATATGCCTACCAGAACGCCGTAGACCTGATCGCCCCCGCTAGCGTTACGACAGGGCCTCTCAACGCCAAAGACGAGCCGGTTGCGAAGACGACGGACGCCTCAGCCTCTGCTGTGGTTTCTCCCCTGGCATCGAGGAAAAAAGTCGTCTTTATCACCTCCGCAGCCACCTCGAGCTCCCTTGGAGAAGAAAAGCAGCCGCACGAGGCGCGATGCGTGGAGTCCACATGTGCCAACTGCGCTGTCCTGTAGGAGAAATTCAATGCAATAACCAAGCAGTGTTCCACCACCACGTCACCATTTAAATGCGTCTACCTCGCACAACTAGGGCACGTGCGCCTCCCCCGCCGGTCCGCCGGTCCGCCCGGCCCCCTTCCCGCCCAACCCCCGCCACCACACACACCGCGGCGAAGCCGACCTGCAATTGAACTCATCACGCGCACCCCCCCCCCCCCAACACACACACACACCGCCGCCCCCATCCCGCACCCCCCTGGGCCACCTGCCACGCCCACCGACCCGCCGCTGGGAGGCCCCGGGGAGCGCAGCGCCTGCCCGAGCGGGGAGGCGGCGGTTTGGGCTGGGTCTTGGCACAAAAAAAAAGGGGGAGGTTGGGTGGCAAAGGCTCGTGGCAAGGCCCGCGGAGGCGTGGCGACGTTGCGGCCCGAACGCGTGAACAACCTGTTGGTCACCCCAAAAAGCGGCGGCCACCACGGCGTCGAGAAAAATGATGTTCGCCGAACCGTCACGGGGGACGTGGTTCGCCACTCGGTGTTTGTGTGTATCATTCGCCTGTATGGCGCGGTGGACAGCGAGGTGGTTTTGCTGGTTTGGAGAAAAGCACCAGTGCAAAACAAAAAAAAAAACAGCAGCTCTTTGAAGAACTGAAATATGATCACAGAGAATGGTTATATATAAATACAGATGGTATCAAATTAGAGACGACATGCAGTCCTCAAAGAAACACAAATTAAACCCAAGTACGCTAAATTCCCCCTCCTCGCCACTTGATCATCTCTAAACCTAATTTGTGCAATGCGTTCGGATATTATATATATTTATATACAGCGGGAAAAAGTTGATCATGTTAGAAGGAAACCTGGAAGAAACGGAAGGGCTCGAGATTGAATCAAAGTGAAAGGCACAACGGCGACGACAGCGTGGCGGTCTATGCCTTTAGTTTTGGAAAAACTCCGATAATCTCGCAGAAAAAAAAATCAAAACAAAAACACTACACGGGACGGTCACGCGTCAGGAGAGCCAGGGAAGCACATTATCTTATCGCAAGGCTTGCGCACACAAATACGCACCCCGCTTTACAGCTATCACAAGGCCACGGAGCTCCCCCGCCTCCCTCTCGATGTTTTCGTGCACACAGAAAAAAAAATGGGGGAATAAATTATTTAGAGGCTTCGGATGAGTACATTGAGCAGGTAAAGCCGCAGACAGACGCGGCGCTCTTCACTCAGCCCGTCGCACGTGTGCATCCTCTTTCCTCATTTCTGTCCCTGGCCTTCATGTTCAGGGTTTGTGTCTTGTCTGTGAGGTGGGGAGTAGTGCTGCACCGGAGCGGGTTCGGCAGTATCTGGGATGACATTCCCGTTTGTATCGATGCGGTCGCAGATGCGTGCATTCGGCAGCATCAAAAATGCAAGTGGGATGATCAGCAGCGGCATGCACAAGTGGCCCGTGATAATCAACAGTGGCAAGTTCTTGAAGTTACAGGGCGGTTTTGCAGAAATGGGCCAGAAGTTCTCCATAAGAAGAGATCCAATGGCCATGGACATGGAAACACCAGCGCTGTTGAAACCAGCCAAGAGCGCAAAGGCAATTGTTTCTGTCCCTCGTGGGCATAGACGGGACATGAGGATCTGCGCCGGCATCAACGATAACACAAAGCAAATCTCGTACACGATTGCGTCACCGAGGATATATGCGGCGTGATCAGGAATACCAATGTGCACATTCCATCGCTTGACGATGATCAAATCAAAGATCGACCCAGCCACCTGCAAGAGAGATGTTACGATAAAGACGAAGGCGTACCGGTGCTTTGAAAAAATGTGTCTGAAGAGAATGGTGCCAGCGACGCCACCGACGTCTGTGATCAGGGCCCCAAAGGTCTGGTAAAACGTGTATGAGAAGTGCGGGCCGTCCGGCAAGCACGCCGGCTTGGCGAGGTAGAAATTGCTGAGCACGCTAGAAATCTGCAAGTACAAGACAGTGTTGAGGTAAATAAAAACGGCTGCCTTGGCCACTACAAACGGGAGCGCCAGAAAGGCGCCAATAATGAACACGCTGGCGATGGCAATGCAGGCGTAGAGAAGCTCCCGCCGGCTTCCAAGCACGGTGACACAAGCCTGGGCGACAATGCCACACGTCATGACCACCGCGTAAGCGATGAATCGCCAGTTCTTCATCGCAACGCTGATGTTGAGCTCCACTATATCATGTCCAAACGAGGCGATCCTCGGCTCCTCAAAATCATCGACGCGATTCCTCTCTGTGGCATCGACGACCTCCATCACACCGTACCTCTCATCGTTTTGCTGCTTAGCGCGCAGCTGCTCTTGAAAGAGCAGAAAGGCATCCATACGGCGGTTTGTACGGTTCTTCTTTTCGCCATACCAGTTGAAAATGAAGAAGAAGGCTGTGACGAACTGTAGCACAGCCGCCACGAGGATGCCCACATACGTCAGCTTGGCATCCGACAAAGGTCCCATCATGCTGGACGCAATGATTGTGCCGACAAACGTCATCGCCCACACCCAACTCACAACCGCCGGGCCTGCCTTGGGGTTTTGGCGCATCGAGCGACTGAAGTGGCCCTGGGATAGGATATCGATGTTAGCCTTGGCTAAACAGACCAGAAACAGAAATACCGCGGCAAGTTCTGCCGATGATCTCTTCTTTGGCAGCAATGCATACCCCAAAGCGGCTGCGGCGCCCAGCGCCGCCGAGAACACCATGTACCACCTCTTCGTGTAACCAAAGAGCGCGATCACATCCGCCATCGAAGCGATGAAGGGCTTCAGCGACCAGCCGAGAGCGTACATGGTGGAAAGGCGTTGGTATCGTGCGACGTTCACCCCGTAGGAGCGAATGAACATCGGCTGGAGGGAAACTTGATGATTCGGCCGCCTGCACCCTTCGACAACGTGTAGCACAGACCGAGGGAGATGGAGAACCTGGGTCCGAAGGCGGCGGTCACCTCACCGAAAAGGGGTATTTTGCGCAAGCAAGGCGCAACACGAAACCACCTCGTCGCTGTGGGATGCTCGTACGCTGCGGGATCTGGCTCTCCCTCAGCGTTTTTGTGCTCGGCAACAGGGTTTTTGCGAGCCTCTTCATTCAACTCGATGGTGGTCATCAGGGGTACGGATATTTAGAAGGGGAGAAAAAAACAAAAAGATAGGGCAGAATTTTTTGCCTAAAAGCCTCTCCAAAAATATACAAAAAAAAATTTCAATGTGTATAAATGCGGAGACGAAAAAAACTGCGAAAAAAAGTTGTTGTCTTAGATGTAGTTACTTTTTGACCAATGTTGGGTTAACTGAGATGAGAAGACCACTGATTTTACTCTGGGAAAGGCTCAAACACAAGAGTGGGTGCAGAGAACAAGTAAGGGGGACGAGATGTAGAGGAATGACACAAGGGTGAAGCAGCAACGTAAACTCGCGGTGCAGCCTGAATGCAAAGCGGTGCACATGTCGCGGCGCAAAGCGCCCCCTCCCACCCCACCCAAGAAGGCAATCTGGCCATCGATAAAAGCACATCATCTTTATCCATCACGAGAAAAAAAATGTGGATGTTTCTTTTGTTGTTGCTGTTGAAGGGATTGGGTGTCGTCTTCAGTGTCTTAAGCACATTGTCACAGGCACCCTCTTTCCCCCGAGTCAAACAGAAAAAGACGACGTATGTTCGATGAGTCGCCAACTTCTCTCCGCGAAGGCGGCTTTCGTATGCTACTTGATGCATTCCTCTTTAAACTCAGTGGCGGTAGAGCCGCCATCTCCCCTCAATGCTCCCAACGCAGCAGAACACATCAAACTACTAGACTGCCCCCCACGACGTGCCGTTGCCAATGCTTCTTTTATTGAAAAGGTAGTAGCTTTGGAAGATGGGACCATAGAGGAAACATGGAGTTCATTGGTGTGAATGGTCGCGAGAACGAAGAGTTTGCGTGATTCCATTGAACACAGAATAACCGCGTCAACCATCATAGCAAGAATATCAAGTGTAAACACTAAAAAAAAAAGAAAGCGTGCGAAACAGCGCCACTCTGTCGAGTCACTGTGGAAAACTACCACATTCCTAAAGCAAGATAGAGCATCTGAAACACAAATCGCAAATCGATATGGCTTATTATTCGTGAGTCCCCTCTGGAAAATTATTCTAGTGTGCCCCTCAGGCGCAGGCATAGGAAACGACGATTCATAGCACACGCAAAGACCCCTGCTCCCTTTCGAGATCTCCGGTGCCGGGCGCACGCCAACAGTGATGTGCGCGCCACCGTCAAGTCTCGACCATCACCTCGCCTGGTGCGCAATGAGCAGCTACGCAAACACGCAGCAACGCGCTGTACGAACGACAGGAGCTCAGTGCAGAGGCCGGGGAATGCAATGCTCATCGCGTTGTATTTTGTTAAAGTCTACAACACAAACGAAGGTATGCAATAGGGGCATAAATGTGGAAGGGAAAAAACAGAACAAGGATTCCTAACCCGTACTACTCTCTTTTACGGCAGACTGGTGTACCAGGGAAATCTTTGATTCTTTCCATTGCAAGCCCATCCCCGACTCACCTCATCGAATATGCAACGCGGCACGTGCGGCGTGCCCCTTGCTGAGGAACACAGATGACAAATAACGCACCAGAAGCAAAACATGTTTGGCTCGTGACCCAAAGTGCATACGGTGATAAATCCCGATATCGATCCGAGAGCTGCTGCCACGGCGCTACCGTACACCACCAACAGCCAAGGGCATCCTCTCCCAAGGCAAACATCACTGATACTGCGAAACGCAATACAAAAGAATACCTGCGGACTCCGCTAGATGAGGTGTGGAGTAACCGCGACCTCCTCCACAGCACTCCCCCTCACCTGGAGCAGGAAGAGCAAAAATTCCGACCAGCGACAAAACGAAAGACAAGCTGCGTCATGCGTCGGGCGTATTTATCAGTAGTGGCCTATACCCAGTGCTTCTTCGTCAGGAAATACTCTGTCAGCCGCGCCTCTGGCGTGCCAGGTTTTGGACACCAGTTGTAGCCCCAGCGCGCCCGCGGTGGCAACGACATCAAGATGGATTCAGTGCGACCCCCAGACTGAAGCCCAAACTTCGTACCGCGGTCGATCGCCAGGTTGAACTCCACGTATCGTCCGCGGCGGAACTCCTGGAACTCCACCTGCTGCTCGGTGTACGGTGTGTTCTTGCGACGCTCTACGATTGGCATATACGCATCAATGAAGCCCCGGCCCACCGCCTGCATAAATTTGAAGCACTGTTCAAAAGGCCATTCGTTCAGATCATCGAAAAACAGGCCGCCGATGCCTCGGGCTTCCTTACGAAAAGGGATGAAGAAGTACTCGTCACACCAGCCTTTGAAGCGCGTGTACACGTCGGCACCAAAAGGCTTGCAAAGCTTCTGCGCCACGCGGTGAAAGTGGCAGCAATCCTCCTCCACGGCATAGTAGGGCGTGAGGTCGAAGCCCCCACCAAACCACCACACTGGCTTCTTCCCCTCCTTCTCAGCAACAAAGAGGCGCACATTCGCATGCGACGTGGGGACATGCGGGTTCTTTGGGTGCATAACGGCCGACACCCCCATCGCCTGGAACCTACACCCAGCCATATCAGGGTGTTGCTCCGTTGAGGACGCCGGCAACCCCTTGCCATATACGTGTGAGAAATTCACACACCCCTTTTCGATAACGGCACCGTTGGCAATGATGCGCGTGCGGCCACCACCGCCGCCCTCGCGTGTCCACTTCTCCTCCTTGAAGCTTGCCTGTCCGTCCCCCGCCTCGATAGCCTTGCAGATGTCATCCTGAAGCTTCAGCAGGAACTCCTTTACAGCATTTACATCAATCGACATTTTTTTCCACTCGAGCAACCTTGTGGACCACTCAATGCCGTGATACGCGAACACAATGACGATAAAAACGAAAGCGGAGCTATTATTTTATACTTTTTAGTTTGGTGTTGCTGCAGGAAAGCTGGAACAGGGAATACAAGTGGACCAACAAATCTTCAAATGATTCTCTTTGAGAGGGTATTCGCCAGAGCACAGAAAAGGGAAAGGAGCCAGACGAGAAGCTGCAGGCATATCCAGACAGACGACACGAGAGTCGAGGGAGCTCGTCAAACATGAGACCGACTAAAAATCCACTGAAACGATGAACAAGGAAAGTACAACCATCGTCGTGCTGCTCTGCGCCGCACAAATGGAAAAAGTCCCGAGAAATTATGTTGTATGAAGTTGCTCATATTATCATAAGGCTCTTTTTTGTTGCCTCTGAACACTGCCAAGCACACAATCGACACAGTCCGAATGGAATCTACGAACGAGATCGAAGAAATGATAAATATATATAGGTTCGATTACAGCCGAGTCCATCCCACCATAGAAAATAAGCACAACACCGCACGCTAACTTCTTCCTGTCAGAGATCCATCGGGCAATGGCAGCGGCACACACACATTACATCCGTGGTCAACTCGGTCACATTCACGTCAGATCTGTCGCAGACTCGTATCACCCTACTTGTAAAGGTTGCCCACGCGAGGCGTCATAGCCAGTGGTTTCAGACTCTTAGCAGTACACAGCCGAAACCGAATGAACAGCGATTATCGCACGTGAGCGTCGTGCCTATTTCGTGACAGCGGCAAGCGTGTTCCCTTTGAGCGGTCGCCCAACTCAAAGCCAATCAGCATCCGCAGCGATAAATCGCTCCCATTCCTCTACGTCGAGGAAGCCACGCCTTCACAGAATCTTGACCTCTTTCCCGTTATTAGCGCCGAAACATGACGGAGAAAAATACACGCGATAAATTAGCAAGTTTCAACCGCGCACCGCAGCCATCACTTTACACCCAATGGGCGAAGCCGACAAGGCGCTAGCCACCGCGATGACCAGAAAACAAGCGATGCCACTGCTTGTAATCCAACTGCTCCTCTTTGGGATCTCCGGCTTCGGCCGCGTTGGCACTGTCAAAGGTAGCGCTACAAAGTCGGATGCGAATCGCCGAACAGCGGCCCAATCGGTGTACACAACCTCTTTCGTGGTATCCGTCTCACCACCAGTCATCTTCATAATAAACCGAATAAAAAATCGATCAAAAAGCTTATAGCGAGG